>NC_089796.1:70228862-70238862 GCF_040412425.1 Macrobrachium rosenbergii | reverse complement strand
CAAAGAACAATGTCAGCTGCTCTGGACTATTTTTCTTCTTTCTTCTTCTTCATCTTCTTTTGCATTAGTTTTCCATCCATGTGGTTCTTTCCTCCTTCTGCGTCTCTCCTTCTTAACATTCATGGGTACAGTTCCAGAGGCGATCCGATGTCTTTTTGAGACACTTGGGGTCCCCAACATATTTATATACACACACACACACACACATCTCCTTTCACCGTTTCTTATTTCTTCCAAATGGCATAAAATTCGAGCAATTCTGAACGACTGGCGTCTTCTCTTCACTCCGTCTTTCGGTGTTGTTGGGTCTTTAAACATTCTTTTTTACTAAATTTTTTTATCTCCCTTGTCACTTTCGTTTGTTTCTGTGTAGGTCAGTCTTTCCTATCTGCGACTTCTGTTACGCACGAAAATGTAAACATTACTTTTGAGGCGTGTCTGTTCTTTGAAGCTTACATCTTCTGTTCCTACTGTTTAATTACGAAACTTATTTTTGGGCGTTGTCACTAATGCTAGGAGAACATGTATATCGCAATAATACTTATCTATATTCGACGCTAGTGAGAGAATGAGTTATGTAGATGCCAAGTCTTTTCGAATCACCCGAATTGTTTCTTCTAAGGTACCCTCTATGAAAATGATCCAGTGCATATTTATTGCTGGCGCCCAGAGACCAAAAACATGAGGCAAACACGTCAGAGACCAGAAAGTGTTAGGCTACCTTGTGAGTTACTAAAAAAATCTGAGACCTTGTCGTCAAAGTAAAAAAAATCTTTTTAGAACTTGTCGTCAAAGGAAAAACAAATCTAAGGCCAACTTGTTAGAGATGTAAACCACTGAGGTAGGTGGTCAGTGACCTTAAAGTCTGAAGCCAAATGGTCAGGAACCTAAAAGTCTGAGGCCAGCAGGTCAGGTACCTAAAAGTCCGAGGCCAACAGGTCAGGGACCTAAAAGTCTGAGGCCAACAGGTCAGGGACCTAAACGTCTGAGTCTTGCTATTCCGTGATCAAAACATCCTGAGTTCAGCCCGTCAGTAATAAAAAGTATAAGTGGCCAACTCGTCAGAGACCAAAAACCTCTAGGCCAGATCAGTAAGACTGAGGCCAATTTAACTTGGACCTAAAAGTCCAAGGGCAACTTGTCAGAGACCAAAAGGTATAAGGGCAACTTGTCATACCAAAAGCTCTAGGGCCAATACGGTGGAATGTAAAAGTCTGAGTCCAACTTGTAAAAAACGAAAAAGTTAAAAAAATCTAAGACCGACTTGTCCGAAACAAGAAGGTTTGAGGTCACCTGGTCCAGTTACCAAGAAGAGTAGCAAACTAATCGGAATAAGTCCGGCTGCAGGTCAGAAAGTCTTCTGTCAACCTATCAGAGACCAAAAAAGGCTCCTAAAGGTCAGAGGTCAACTTGTAGAGACCAAAACGTTCGAGCAAAACTCTTCCTATACGCACTTATTGGTGAATATAAGAACCACAGGAAGCCTTAGCTGAATTCAAGCAAAATTTTAGTACGTTTTCATAATTATTTAATATGAGCTGGAACTGAGAGAGCCCGCTTTACTATCCTGAGAAGCAAATGATAAAGTGTGATTAATATTTATATATCTTTACGAGAGAAAATTTTACTCTGTTCGCCCTGATTCTCTTCTGAAAGAAATCCGTGGGATTTTTAGTTTTCTGTAATAGAAAACTACTGAGATGGTTTTGTCTGTCCGCACTTCTCCTGTCCGCCCTCAGATCTTAAAACTACTGGAGAAGCCAGAGGGCTGCAAATGGTGCATGTTGATCATCCACCTCAAATCACCAAACATACCAAATTGCAGCCTCAGCCTCAGTAGTTTTTATTTTATTTAAGGTTAAAATTAGCCATGATCGTGCGTCTGGCAACGCTACAGGACACGCCACCATCTGACCGTGGCTGAAAGTTTCATGGGCCGCGGCTCATACAGCATTAGACGCTGTACAGCTTTTTTTCATTTACACAGCGATGATTTACAGATTTGGTCGCTGAAATCAAACGCACATGCGGAGCAGAGCTTCCTCGCCAACTGGTCGCTCTGTAAATTTAATACCAATTAACCTTCTGCCCAGCTCAGCCGTAATCCTATTACGTAGACACTTCAAAGCCCGAATGTACACGGCCACCGTCTATGGAAATCAAAATTCGGGAACGATTAAATACTTGCGCTATTCGCTGAACCATTCCAGTCGGTTACTCGGTGAATTATCACGAGCAACTCTTGCGGAGGCCTTTCCTTTTCACTTTCCATATACTGTTTTACCGGAACAGGTAAAAATGATTGAGACGGAGTGTGGACTGCTGGCTAAAGTGGACACTATTATTGTATGCACTGCTGAGGTTTGACTGAATGGCACCGATCTTAATGAGTAAGAAATAGGATTAATTATATTAGAAAACTCCTAAGCATCCGGCCTCTTATTGGAATATTTCAGGTCTCTCCCTCTCTCTCTCTGCTTACACATTGAAATTCTTAATAACCAAAAATATTCCTAGTACAGTTTAGGTTTTAAGCTTTTGCCATTCTCTGTGTGTCTGCCTGACTGTTTATAAGTATGTATATGCATATGTATATATACATATATTATATATATGTATATATATATATATATATATATATATATATATATATATATATATATATACATATATTACATATATATATCCTTCTGGATCTAGTCTATCTACCATTTCTTTCTATTAGACGAGAAGATTGGCCTTCTAATCTTGGAAGGCTAGCCACGTTGTTGGTTCCTGAGATTTCTTCATACAAATGTCTTTTTGTAATAATACCACCAGTAATGAAACTTATGGTGCATAATCCTAGGCTGGACAGAACAGAAACAGTTGGCTACCGTAGTGACAGGGTGAGCCGTGCAGGGAGGTTGATGTATTGTAGCTCATGTCACAACCCGGCCTTCCTGCAAGTTCATTATTATTATTATTATATTATTATTATTATTATTATTATTATTATTATTATTATTATTATTATTATTATTATTATTATTATTATTATTATTATTATTATTTATTCACACATTCTCGTGAAATGAAATATCGCGCGCGAGAGAGGAGCTATTAACAAAAAACAAAACTTGGAGGAACGGGAGAACAAACATAACTTAACGCTGTGGTTGGAAATGGAATTCAGGTCTAACTCTTTATTGATTCACCTGACTAGAATTTTCTCATATAAGGTCTACTTATGTGACTTCAATTTTAGGTGACACTGCAGTTACAAGGTTAAAAATTCCTAAGTAAATCCGTAGCAGAAATGCAGCGGTTACAAAAATTCTATCCTCAGAGATCCCAACAGACAATCTATGCACTCAAGCTGACAACTTCATATCAGAAATTGAAAGTTATCACCTACAGACTATCCACGCATGCAAGCTGACAACTTCATAACAGAAATTGAAAGTTATCACCTACAGACAATCCGTGCACGCAAGCTGACAACTTCATATCAGAAATTGAAAGTTATCACCTACAGACTATCCGTGCACGCAAGCTGACAACTTCATATCAGAAATTGAAAGTTATCACCTACGGACAATCCGTGCACGCAAGCTGGCCACTTCATATCAGAAATTGAAAGTTATCACCTACAGACTATCCGTGCACGCAAGCTGACAACTTCATATCAGAAATTGAAAGTTATCACCTACAGACCATCAGGCAATGCAAGCTGACAACTTCATATCAGAAATTGAGCATCACCTACGGACAATCTGTGCACGCAAGCTGACAACTTCAGATCAGAAATTGAAAGTTATCACCACAAGACAATCCGTGCGGCACGCAAGCTGACAAACTTCATATCAGAAATTGAAAGTTATCACCACAAGACAATCTAAAGCACGCAAGCCGACAATCATATCAGAAATTGAAAGTTATCAATTTGGACAATCCAGGCACGCAAGCTGACAATCATCATATCAGAAATTGAAAGTTATCACCTACAAGACAATCCGTGCACGCAAGCTGGCAACTTCATATCAGAAATTGAAAGTTATCACCTACAGACTATCCGTGCACGCAAGCTGACAACTTCATGACAGAAACTGAATGTTATCCCTTACAGACAATCCATGCACTCAAGCTGACAATTTCATAACAGAAATTGAGAGTTATCACCTACAGACAATCCATGCACTCAAGCTGACAACTTTATAACAGAAATTGGAAGTTATCACCCCATGACAATCCATCACTCAAGCTGACAACTTCATATCAGAAATTGAAAGTTATCACCTACAGACTATCCATGCACGCAAGCTGACAACTTCACAACAGAAATTGAAAGTTATCCCTTACAGACAATCCATGCACTCAAGCTGACAACTTCATATCAGAAATTGAAAGTTATCAAGTCAATAGACGGATTGTGGATTAAGGCTGAAGACAACGTTAAAGTAAGCTGACAGGTTCGACCAGTTTAAATAAACCGTCACTATTAAATGCAATATCATCTATAAGAATCTCGGAAACATGAAAGTTACCGTCATCATCTCCGCTCGCAGTAAAGGAAACAGACTAGTTATGGCAATTCAACCAAGACTCTCATTTCATTGGCATATAGCCACAACTTCAGCAACTTTAGCAAAAGTGTGGCCTTAGAATTACAAAGACGTTTCAGAATATCTGCCCGTAACTCCTGGAATGTACATGTTCTGATAAAAGGCAGAGTAGTGTGTATGGAAGGACCAAGATGGCCCAAATTATTTGCTCCCTGAACAAGTAGGTGCCCAAAAGTCATTGCGGCTTTCAAAATAAAAGTGGAAAATAGACCGGCGGATAGGCAGACTAAAAAGATAGGTGCACAAACGGGGAATGATTAAACAAATCAACGCGTTCTTTACAGAATATTGTTCACAGTTCGTCAAACCTGTTGGAAACGGACTACGCTCACAGAAAAATGGTACAACGAATTCGGCCTAACAAACACTGGGGGATTATTCAAGTCAATGACTTCGGTGAGGAAAATAATATTCGTAATGGAAATGTTAAAAGCACAGTACAGAAGTAACAGTTTTAATTGGAATAAGAGAATTTGGGAATTAAAATGTCAGTTCTTTTAACCGAGTTCAATGACAGTACAATAACTTTTAGGTTATTACTTTCGGAAACGAAAAATATTCCGCTTGCTTTCTCTCTCTCTTTTGGTATAGGCTTCGAGAGTTTTCTTTGTTATTATTCTGCACCTCATACTGGCTGTGGTATAAAAAATACTCTGCATACATGCATGAAAAATACGATGAACAGCAAGAAAAAGCTCTCAAAAGAACCAGCGAATATTACAAACTGACACCAATATAATTAGCAGAGCTACCCAAATGCATTGGACCATTTAAATCTTCAATTAGCACAGTTGCCCAAATATCTTGCACCATTACACTGTCTTCCACGAACAGCAGGAAGCTACCGTTTGCCTGAAAAGCACACTAATAATTTGCAATAAAGAGCCTGTAAAAATATACAGGCGTTAAGCCAGTCGTGAATCAGATCAATGGTTTCGTGGACCACAGTCGATATTTTTCCAAAAGACAAACAAACAGACACACAGGCCAACAACATAACATCAGTGACAGAAGAGCAAGAGTTAACTGACCACGAACTTGAAGATGTCATTAAGCAAAGTATGAGAGCATCGCCCACCTTAATCAGTGAGTGAACAGAAATGGATTCTGTAACTCAAGAATTGTATTACTGTATTTATTTCGATTATATGAAAAATCCTGTGGCTGAGACGTTGCAGTCTTATTACCTCACTGGAGTTCTCGCTGGGCTAAAAAGAATTTAAGGAGATGAAACAAATGAAAAAATGAGATTTGATCAGACAAACAGAAAGAGTAAAGACAAAGCTTAAGAGTATTGTCAAAGGCATTCCTTCCATTACAAAGGTCATTCTAAGCAGGGGGACAGATGAACTGAAGAGAGAGAGAGAGAGAGAGAGAGAGAGAGAGAGAGAGAGAGAGAGAGAGAGAGAAATGCCCACGCTATGTAAACATGTTACGACTTGCTCTATAAACACGGTGTTTCTAGACAAAACAAGTCAAGCCCGATCCTGGGGAGGATCGGTTATTCCAAGGATTTTTCAAAGAAAGTTTCCCTGTTTGCTTTAGAAAGGAAGGAACGGTTGGGGTGGCGCTAGGAAAACAACTCGCCCGCATTAGCTCCCAGCTCTAATTGAATTATCCGTGACGCGCTTGGGACGAGGAGCACTTTGATGTCTCTCTCTCTCTCTCTCTCTCTCTCCCCCCACGGAATGAAGAAAGAGCCTCTAGTACCTAGTCACTGAGGATGAAATGGCTTATTTATTTAACAGTAGCTGACCAACCTGGCGCTGCCCGGGAAAACTCTGAATGACAACCGACAAACTCTCTCTCTTTCTCCTCCCTAACACCCCCTCCACTCTTTCTCCAACTCTCCCTCACTCTTTCCCTCTTTCTCCTCCCTAATATCCCCTCTACTCTCTCTCTCTCTCACTTCCTCTCCCTCTCTCTCTCTCTCACTCATCCCTTTTCTGTTAAAATAGTTGCTTCAATTACATTGCCCAACATTTTTGACATTTTATATTTCACTCCTTCTCATCCCCCATTCCTATTGGTGCTGAACTTGGGCTTAAAGGGCATCTGGAGTGTCACTATTCATCTCAGCGACCTTGAAAACTCTGGATTAGACACTACTGTAGTATCTGTCATTTTTGACATTTTATTTTTCACCCCTTCTCAACCCCCTTCCTATCAGGGCTGAAATTGGGCTTAAAGGGCATCGGGAGTGTCACTACTCATCTCAACGACCTTGAAAACTACGGATTAGACACTAATATCTGTCGTTTTTGGCTATTTTTACATGTCACCCCCTTCCCACCACCACCCCCTTTGGTGCCAGTGATGTCTTACCTCACAACAGTATTCTTTTCCAGATAGTAAGTCATATGTATAGCGAAATTAGGTATGATAAGACTGAACAGTTTATTTAGTTACTAAATCTATAGGCAGAACCAGCCCTGTTTCAGGGAAGCCCTTCCCACCCCCAACCCCTTTGGTGCCCTTTGGTGCTAGTGATGTCTAACCCCTACAGTATTCTTTTCCAGATAGTAAGTCATATGTATACCAAGTTTGGTTGAAATTGCTCAATGCATTTCAGAGTTATGCTGGAACATACACACACACACACACACACACAGACATACATCCATTTTCATAGATATAGATTTTACCTCGTTGCAAAATATAAACATTTAAAATTCATATTTGCTCCTGCCATCTATCCCTTCCCTTGTACCCTTATTCACTCAGAAGGGGAGTTCTAAGGACTTAGTGAAGGTGGAGTCACATTGGCTTCAGTACATCTACTCTTGACACATACGTATATTTTAGCCTAAATTGCTTTTCCTGGCAGCTGAATTATAGAGATTCAGAATTAGATTTTCAAGAATGTGGGATTGAGACCATTCCAAAGCGAATTTTCTTCTTCATACATTTCCTAATGGGATATTTATCGGGATATCATATTCTCAGATAGGAGACCTACCCTCTCAGAAGCATGAGACCTATCCAAACCGTTCAGGATAGAAGGAGAGTAAGAATTCTGTGCAGTAAATGTAACAGGCATATTTGATTTATCAATGATTGACTTTCTCCCTATATTAAATGGGTTTAAAGTTTTCAACAAAACCTAGAGAACAGTACAGAATTCCTGTAATGTGTAATGTGCTACGTTTGTCTGTAAGCAACATTTTTAATCATTGACTCCTATAAATCTCAAAAAGAAGAAATCTCATTTGTCTTATCAACCTTTGATGCATGCAACAAACATTCCAACTATCCAGTTTGCATCTAAGAGGAAGTGAGTGTTAGATTTCCAAAAATATAAATAAAAACCTCTCTCCACCCAGCTAGGATCTGGGAGAACCAGTCAGTGGCTGCTGATGAATGCTCCCCAAACACCGCGGCCTAGCTCACAGGGCCACGACCCCAGTTATACTAATAACTTCCTATTGCCAAAGGCATCATTTGGAACTTATACTAATAATTTCTATTGCCAAAGGCATCATTTGGGACTTATACTAATAACTTCTATTGCCAAAGGCATCATTTGGGACTTATACTAATAACTTCTATTGCCAAAGGCATCATTTGGGACTTATACTAATAAGTTCTATTGTCAAATGCATCATTTGGGACTTATATAATAACTTCTATTGCCAAAGGCATCGTTTGGGACTTATGCTAATAATTTCTATTGCCAAAGGCATCATTTGGGGCTTATACTAATCATCTCTATTGCCAAAGGTATCTTTTGGGACTTATACTAATACGTTCTATTGTCAAAGGCATCATTTGGGACTTACACTAATAATCTGTATTGCCAAAGGCATCATTTGGGACTTATACTAATAATTTCAAAGGCATCATCTGGGACTTACACTAATACTTTCTATTCCCAAAGGCATCATTTGGAACTTCCGTACGGAGCTCTGATCAGACAAGACATAATTAGTCTGAGGAGAAATAACGCATGCATTGCCTAATGCGATCACGATTTCCGAATTCTGGTTATGGCTCAGCTTCTGAATACCTATACCTGACGTAATTCCAAGTCATCTTCGCACGACAATTATCTCTTGTACTGTTAGGTATAACAGCGCACCTCAAGTGGTGTACTGTAGGCCCTACTAAAAAGGGTGTTTGCAGCACCCCTTCCACTCCTAGCTGCATCCACCAATCCTCCAACCCCGCTTTCTGTCTTCAGTCTTTTTAAGGAAACGGTGTGGTTTTGTGCCAATCCTGCCTGTAGATCCTTCTACTTCATCCCATTTATTTTCTGGATCTCTTTATCTTGCTGTCCAAACACTCTAATTCCCTCTTTTCACTGTCTCAAGCAATGAATCTCAGAAAGTACCCGAGTGCTTGGCTTGACAAGCAAAATTTCATAAACATAAAATGCAAAAATTAATAAATTAATAAAACTCGTGATGAAAGTTTAGTTAAGAGCACAAACATTGAGGAAACCGCCGAGGACTCAAAAACCCATAACAAAAATGCTGCTTTAACACCACCATAAATTTACTTTTCCGGAGGAGACTATTAATTTTCAACCTTGTCTTCATTCCTTCTATTTCCGCTTTCGGGTCCTCTGATTTCGTGTTAATTGGTTCGACTCGCACGTTCCAATCTGATTCCTCAATTATTATTATTTTTTTTTTAAATCGTATTTGTCACCAATTCACGTGTCAGAACCTAACAACAAATAAATCAGACCTGTCCACGACGCCCTCCATCGAAAAGATGATGAGGCAGGGCCCCTTATCGCTGGAAAAAAAAAAAAACATATCCGCGGGTTTCCTTTTATGCAAATGAAGGGATATTGCCGCTGCTGCCTGCTGCTGCCCTTCCCTGCAATTAAGAGGGGAGGGAACAAAAGAGTGACAGGGACTGAAAAGGTAATCTTAAAAGGCTACCCACTTTTTTTTTTTTTTTTTGGTCTATATCCGAAGGGCCGGACAAGGAAGGCTCTTTCCATGATGAAAAATGCGTCTGAGGTCTGGGTCACGGTGTCCGTGGAGGTTTCAGAGCATCCTTCTAAATGAGGTCGTTTCTGCAGTTCAGATTAAAAATGTATGGAAAAGTA
Source organism: Macrobrachium rosenbergii (assembly GCF_040412425.1). NCBI lineage: Eukaryota > Metazoa > Arthropoda > Malacostraca > Decapoda > Palaemonidae > Macrobrachium > Macrobrachium rosenbergii. Next base: position 70,229,199 of record NC_089796.1, on the reverse strand, counting down.
AGGAGGTCGAGTGATGGACAGCCCTGAAAATAGCTCTTTGAATTTGAAAGAAATTTTAGATTTTTTTTTTTTTTATTAAATTGGGTACCAGTTTAACTGGGTAAGTTCTCCATATCTGAGTGGATTTTCCTCGGGCAGGATAAAAATAAAAATAATAATAATAATAATAATAATAATAATAATAATAATAATAATAATAATAATGCGGTTGCATCTAAATGCTCATTCCTGTAAGTGCGTTATTATTTGGAAGATAAGTAATTTGTAAACGATAATAATAATAATAATAATAATAATAATAATAATAATAATAATAATAATAATAATAATAATAATA
>NC_089796.1:70221362-70226362 GCF_040412425.1 Macrobrachium rosenbergii | reverse complement strand
TTATTGGTAACTAATAAAAATAAAAACTCGAGAAGATTTAAAAATGACAGAAGATAATCAAATGCTGATAATATCCTTTGATATATACAAAGCACCGTGTATTCAAATATCATGTTTTCTATTTGCAATAGTAATTCCTTGTGGGGAATAAACTCCATCTTTAGACTTTCCGTCCTCCAACCTGAGCTAGCCTTTCTTGTCACTGATACTTATATATGTATGTAGAATGAAAGCACCTTGGGCTAAGTTTCGGGACGTAAAGTTCTCAGGGTCGGGACTTGCCGTCTCGACCCACACTTGTCATTTTTGACGGTATCGGTACACTGGCATTTACATAACTGTCATACATGTGAGTGCATCGTCTTCATACAAAATTTTTTGCTATCTTTTAATTCATCTCTTTCACCACAAAGTTTTTTTTTATACATATAAATGTTGGCAAGAGCTTTTAAATGGGTTTGTTCTTTTTGCTGTCTTTTAATTCATCTCTTTCACCACAAAGGTTTTTTTTTATAAATATAAACGTTGGCAATAGCTTTTAAATGAGCTTGTTCGTCCTTTTCCTTCATTCTAACGAGTACACTAATACACTGCATTCGTGACGGACACAGAGTGAGTTTACCAATACATGAACTCGTGTTCTGATTTTGTGACTGAAAAGGTATGGAGATGTTATCAGACAGCAATCTGAATCGCCTTATAATTATGCACTGATATTCGGTGATACAGCAAGAGCGGCTAAAAAATATCCACAATTATTCTCCTTCCTCAGTTCACAACAGGCAAATGAACCAAAGAGGGATGAAATCAGGAATTACGTAAAAGAACTCAATTACTCTTGACACTTCCTTTATCCCATTATGTGAATATAAAATGAAAAGATTCCTTCCTAAATAAAACTTTGCCATAGCATCCAATTTTTCGATAAAGATGATTTTGCTTTTTTGAAACTACTGTCAAGTAAATTCACTAAATGATACAACAGCACTTGGCAAACGATCCTTTAGCTTGGAATTGGATTATACAATTTAGGCCAAAGGCCAAGCGCTGGAACCTATGAGGTCATCCAGCCCTGAAAGTAATGTTGAAACAATTGTTAGGAGAGGGTGGACAGTAAGATGGAAGAGAATATGAACTGAGGTACAGTCAAAGGAGTTAAAGGGGTTGCAGTTGGGGGCCGAAAGGACAATGCAAAGAACCCTAAGTAATGCCTACGTGCGAGGTGCACTGACGGCGATATCCCCCCTACGGGATTCCTTAAGCTTGTTACGTTCGATCTCCATTTACGTCAAGAAAAAATGAGGTATCACTTGCCACAAAATACGAAACCTTTAATAAACAATCCGAAAAAATCCGGAGATTATCAAACACCGCAAAAGTCTCTCAGAATTCACTGCTGACGCGCTAGCTCGCGCCAAAAAAAAAAAAAAAAAAAAAAATTCGGAGAGCTGAAAAACAAGAGAGGAGAGACGGTAATTTGATACAATTTGCTACGACGCACAAAGAGAAACTTCCACTTTTATATATAATTTTTATACTCCCCTCTCTCGGCGCCAGTCTCGATGCTCACCCACCCTTCGCAACCTCTTCAAAGAAATAAGAAAAAAACAAAGAAAACAAAAGAAAGAAACAATGGAGCTCTGCAGTTCCATAAATATCAGAATTCTCGATCACCATCATTTGGCCCGCCACCATCAGTCATCATTATCCTTACTAGCCTCACTTTCACTGCGCCAGCAACCAATTCTTTAAAAGTTCCCTCTTGAAACACATTCTCTGTGCTTGGTTCAGGGTGTGTGTGTGTGTGTGTGCGTGTGTGTGTGTGTGTGTTTGTGTGTGCTTTCAGCCTCAGCCAGTGCACTATGGTTAAACATCCCTGTAGGATGGTTGCCTCTTATATATATATATATATATATATATATATATATATATATATATATATATATATATACTTTTACATATATATGCATATATATATATATAAATATATATATATATATATATATATATATATATATATATATGTATGTATATATATATATATATATATATATATATATATATATATATATTAAATACATTGACCTTTTCCACCATATCTATGAAAAGACAAAGACCAGCATAAATTAACTTTCAACTTCACGATTAGCTAATGAGACTGAATACATTTTCGTTCGAAAACTCCTAAATGCGAATTTAAGAATCGGGTGGATGGATAAGACCTTCTTCGAGGCTAGGATACATACATACATACATTACATACATATGCATACATATCAAGACACACAAACATCCAAGTGCTAATGTAACTTGTCTTTAACTACAGAGTAAGTTTCAGCCCTTAGTCGGACTTGAACCGTTCATAACTTTTCAAGTGATACAGGCGGGTACTAATTTATCAAGTATATTAAGCTGTAACAAACAAAACTGTGCGTGTTAATGTAGCACATATCTGTACTTTAGACATAAACAAAAGTGTACATGTTAGTGTAGCACATTTCTGTGCGTGTGATACAAACAAAATTGTACTCGTTAGAACGGCACATTTATAAACAAAATTGTACGTGTTAGTGTGGCACATTTCTGTACGTGTGCTACAACCAAAAGTGTACGCGTTAGTGAAGCACATTTCTGTACGTGTGACATAAACAAAAGTGTACGTGTTAGTGTGGCACAAAATTGTGCGTGTTAGTGAAGCACATTTCTGTGCGTGTGATATAAACAAAAGCGTACGTGTTAGTGTAGCACATTTCTGTACGTGTGATATAAATAAAAGCGTGTGTTAGTGAAGTACATTTCTGTACATGTGATATAAACAAAAGCGTACGTGTTAGTGAAGCACATTTCTGTACATGTGACATAAACAAAAGCATACATGTTACTGTAGCACATTTCTGCGCGTGTAATATAAACAAAAGCGTACGTGTTAGTGAAGCACATTTCTGTACATGTGACATAAACAAAAGCATACATGTTACTGTAGCACATTTCTGCGCGTGTGATATAAACAAAAGCGTACGTGTTAGTGTAGCACATTTCTGTACGTGTAATATAAACAAAAGTGCACATGTTTGTGTAGCACTGTGCAATCACGGCATGCCGAATAAAGAGTTGAAAAAAAAAAAATTAATATTAGTGAGTCAGTAAAGAGATCACGCAGATCTTAACTGTTAATGGTACTCCTCCTCTTGCCAAGTTTTGGGAGGACCCAAACTCAACAGCCTTCAAGTAAAGCTTTAACACTTATTTGAATTTCGAAGCTGTCAGTCAGTCTGTCTGAATGTCAGACTGTCTGGCCGTCCGCCTGTCTCTCGCAGCCTGTGCTCTATATATCAGAACTTTCGTTTCACCTTTCTTGTATATTTAGTATATATATGTGTGTATGTATGTATGTATGTATATAGATACAGATATATATACATATGTATATATAGAAATATATGTGTATATATATGTATGTATATAAATATATATATATATATATATATATATATATATATATATATATATATAAATAAATAAAACCTTAGTCTTGTTAAACGCCTGGCACTAAGAATATCACAGCCGACAACAACAACAAAAACAAAAACAACAACAATCATAACAATAACAATTATAAAACTAAAAAATATTAATAATGATGATAACATCATTATTGCCATCAAGCAACACAACATAATTAAAAACAATGCAAAGGTAATGGCAATAATGATAAAGAGGCTGGGTGGCCCTCTTCGGGTGTTTTTAATTTCGGAGGTTTTCATTATGAAAATCTTCTAATGTGGAAAATTAAAAGGGAAATTAATTAAAGTTGTTTGTCTCCTTCCGCTACTTGCTGGCTGTCTGGTAACCACAGATATCAAATTAAAAAGCCAAGACGTAAACAGGAATGAACAGTGTTGTGTATGCATACGTTTTATGTGTGTGTATGTATATATATATATATATATATATATATATATATATATATATATATATATATATATATATATATATATATATATAACACAAAACACAAACACACACTATATACGTATATATAAATATATACATAAATATATATATTTATTTATATTTATGAATATGTATATGCATATATATATACATTTAATTATACATATATATACTTCATTATTTGTTAGCAACGTCCGGGTAGCGGCTGGATGAGCTGATAGAAAAGAAAGACCGCGAAAATTGTTGTTACTGCTTCTCATAAAAAAGGATAAAAAATAAAAAAATAAAAAATACGACTTATGAAGAAAATGAGAGAGAGAGAGAGAGAGAGAGAGAGAGAGAGAGAGAGAGAGAGAGAGAGAGAGAGAGAGAGAGAGAGAGAGGCATCCTTTAAAAACTCTCCCGAGATCAATTTAAAAAAGAAAACAGGAAAGAATATAGGAAACCTCGTTCATAGGAAGCTGCTAATTGGTCAAAGCCAGGCTTGTTTAATGGAGAGCCTGCAGAAAGAATAGACACACACCCACCAACTTGAATAACTCTGCCTGGAGCTTCCGTGCAAAAATTGCACGAAAGAATTTCACAAAAGAAACAGGCGAAGAAAAAAAAAAATTGGGGAAAAATGAAAATAAAATAATAAAAAGAATTTTAACGACGTCAGTGACTTTGACGTGACGATGAGGTTGCATCTGCTTAACATGGGTGGGTTGGAGGTTGGGGGAGGGGGAGTAGTTATGGCAGGTGGAAAGAAGGGGGCGGAGAAGAAAATGTTTACAGCGGTCGAAAAAAAAAGGAGATTTTTATTAATTTTTTTTGTGAGACAATTGTTGATCTCTGTGCCCATTGCCACTAGCTGACTGAAAGGAATTTATTCCAGAAAAATGTGAATATAATTGATCACTGTTTCTTCTCTTACAGCGTGTAATACATATCTATATATAAAAAATTGATGTATGTGTACTGTATGTATGAATGTATGTATGTATATTCCAGCATTACTCTTGAAACACATTGAGCAATTCAACTAAATTTGGTGTACGTATGAC
>NC_089796.1:70206362-70216362 GCF_040412425.1 Macrobrachium rosenbergii | reverse complement strand
AAATATATTATTATTATTATTATTATTATTATTATCATTATTATTATTATTATTATTATTATTATTATTCAGAGGACACACCCCTATTCATATGGAACAAGACTACAGGGGCCACTGACTTGAAATTCAAGCTTCCAAAGAAGACAACAGGAAATGTAGAAAGAAGAGATCAGTTGTTAAGAAGGAATATTACGAAAAATATCTTATACATCGAACGTAAGCGTTCGAAGACAAAGGTGTGGATGGCTATATACGACCGAATTGCTATTACGAGGTACAATGAAGTTGAATGAAAATTTTATAGCCATAAAAAACAAGTAAAAAATGCGCCAAAGTTTCTTCGGCGCAATAGAGTTTTCGGTACAGCCGCTACAGCGTATAATCAAGGCCACGGAAAAAAATATCTATCTTTTGGTGGTCTCGGTATAATGCTGTATGAGCCGCGGCCCATGAAACGTTAACCACGGCCCGGTGGTGACCTGTCCTATATAGTTGCCAGAAGCACGATTACGGGCTAACTTAATCTTTAAGTAAAATAAAAATTACTGAGGCTAGAGGCTGCAATTTGGTATGTTTGATGATTGGAAGGGTGATGATTAACATACCAATTTACAGCCCTAACTCAGTAGTTTTAAGACTGAGGGCGGCCAGAAAAAAGTGCGTTACGGACAGACAAAGCCGTTACATTAGTTTTCTTGTACGAAATATAATAAAAAAACTAGAAATATCCAAACTGAAAGTGAATTTGAAGTTCAACTGGAGTCAATTTCATTGTTGTATGGATTAAAGTGGATAAAAATGAATCTTTTATAAGCGTAACATACAGCAGTAAGGTCAAAACCCAAGCCTGCCGCTTATTTTTAATGACGTTAGATGATAACTTACGAACGGTGAGCAGTATGGAGGTCTTCGCAGTTATTGATGATTCAAGATATGGCGCTGACATCAGCAAATTCAGCAGTGGAGGAAAGGAGGAGGAGGAGGAGGAGGAGGAGGAGGGGAAGGGAGGTTTTTGGCTTAAAGAACGAGGTTAAGCGTCAATTCCAAAAATGTTAACTCATGACGACAAAGTTCAAAACGAAATTTCCGCTGCATTTGCCGTCGATTGCAGATTTAATGAATCAGTGTGAATAGTAAATAATACGGCTATTTTAGATATTCAATAATGGCTAAATAATATTACAAATTTGACGTCTCAGTTTAAATTTATTTTAAAGTCCAGTGAACTTACTTTCTATTTAATGACTGATTCAACATACGGTAAATTCTTTCTTTCAGTTATGATCTGAGGGGGCGAGAAAAAGGGTGCGGACGGACAGACACACACACAGCTAAATATATATATGAAGCTTAAATTGATGTTTTGAACGTTTTATATAGTTGCATTGTTGTCAGTATATACTGTTTCCATATAATTCTTAGATGATACAATCAGAAAGCTACAAAAGGTCATTTAATATGATAATTCAAGAATATCTCGGACAAATAAAGCTATTTTCATATATTTGTACCGAAGGGTTTGGTTAAGATAGGTTAAGGTAAAAATTCAAAATGGGTCATGATGAACCAGCGACGGACGAAACTCAGGACTCAGGGACTGTAATAATAATAATAATACCCGGTTAATAATAATAACGGTAATAATTATAATAATAAAATTCTTCGGTAATAATATATGAAAATATTCTTTATTCAGCTGAGGTATAAATTTATTCGTCCAGTGAACTTATTTCTATTAAAAGACTTTCTTTGTAGATTTTTCTTTGTATATGAATCACACACACACACAAACAGTCACACACAGAGAGTATACACACATATATATATATATATATATATATATATATATATATATATATATGGTACTTTCATTTGAATGTTTTGTAAGATAAATATAAATTTTATGATGTGTTTCTTTCTGCCCCACCCCTTCCCCTCGCCCATCCAAAGTGAAACTTAAAAACCTCGAACAGAACTCGTCGCCTGGCAGCACCATCATCATCATCATCACCATCTGCTTCACCATCATCATCAACTTCATCACCACCATCATCATCATCAACAACATCCTCACCATCAACTTCATCATCATCATCATCAACATCACCATCAACTTCATCACCATCACCATCATCAAGAACATCATCATCAACATCATCACCACCATCAACATCATCATCGCCATCCGAGTGCCATACTCCATTCCCCAGCCAATAGATGCTAATTCCTCCAGATGTGCTTCTCGCTCAAGTTTTCCTTCTCAGATGCAAAGAGGAAACTTCCTCCCCTTCATTTTCTCTGCTCCCCTGGACCTGTTTCATTCGGGTCGGAGCAGCTTTAGCTAGACAAGGGGCTTTGCATATGCTTCTTCTTCTTCTTCTTCCTCCTCGTTCCGTGGACCCACTTTAATTCCACTCGCTTGAGATGGTTAATGGCATATTTTCCATAAATCAATTTCCATCACACTACGGTGAGGATGAGGAGGAAAGAGGGGGTGGGGGTAGGGGGAGAGAGACGGGGAAGGGGTTGGGTTTGGGTTGGGTGGGGTGAGGTTGGATGCTGAGAGCGCTTTCATCAAATGACCCCAATGAGATGGATCATGGCGTGACACACACAAGTCAAATAACGCCCTTGCGTCGCCTGGACACGAGGGCGAGTTTCGCTCGCCTTTCCAAAAGAAACATTTACCACGGCGAGCGAGGCCAACCGTCGGAACAGCCTCCTCCTCCTCCTCCCCCCTCCTCCTCGATTGCAGTCCCCAAGAACCGGGAGGGCCCTGGTGCGAATGTCGACCCTGAGGAGCCCCTCCGGAAGGGTCAAGTTCCTCTGCTTGGCGGGGATCATCAAGGGGCAATCACTTTATTTTATTGAGAAGGGGGAAATGTTAATCTCGATACTTAGATTATCGCACTTCTAATGTGATTGTCCCGAGAGTTTCCCTGCGGCCTCGTCCGCTTCGAGTGGCGCTGCAAAGGCCCCCCTTTTTTTTCCAGGACGAACTGGTCATTTTATAGGGATATCAATGTTCTTGATTCTGTCATTCCTGAAATGAGGAAGCTGTCTCGAGGTAATAAGTATACAGGGTATTATTATATAATAACATGTGTGAAATATAGGCCAAAAGCCAAGCGCTGGGACCTATGAGGTAATTCTGCGCTGAAAATAACGCTGAAACAATTGTTAGGAGAGCGAGAAAGTAAGATGGAAGAAAGAGGATAAAAAAAGGGGGTATACAAGTGGGGGTTATAGTAAGAGGAATGAAAGGGGTTGCAGCTAAGGGCCGAAGGGACGCCGTAACGAATTAGATAATGTGTACAGTGCACGGCGTGAGGTGCACTGACGGCACTACCCCCATACGAAGGTAATTATTAGGCGCGAAAATAATTAAAACCCACAAGCCACGGATTTTTACTGACAAGAAATACGAGAATTGGTCGTTTTCGTAATGAAAACGTGGGGAAAGTCAACAGTGACATGCTTTTTCATTCTCAATCAGCAGACGCTCAATGTTTGATGCGGCGTTTCCTTCGCGCTATATTTCAACATGGAATAAACCAACAAAGGAAGGTTTAATTGATGCGTTATTTACAAGCAGAATCATTACTTGAAAGGGTGCAACAGCCTAATTTCAGGGACTGTTATGCTTTGCCTCGTCAAGAACGGCGTGAACAGCCAAATGACTAAATGCCAAGCGTCTGATTTTTAGTTTTCTGTAAAAGAAAACTATTGGGATGGCTTTGTCTATCTTTCCGCACTTTTTTCTATCCGCCCTCAGATCTTAAAAACTGCTGAGACTAGAGGGCTGCAAATTGATATGCTGATCATGATCATCAAAACATACCAAATTGCACCGCCTCAATCAATATGATCGTGCGTCTGAACCGCCAGAAAAGCAACAAAGAGTTTCACAGAGCATTATATGCTGTAAAGCCTCAGCCTCTTTTGTTACCATTTGACCCATTTTTTTGAAAATTTTATAAAGGTACGAAAGCATGTTGATTTTCTTTATCCATGCTATCTAAGCTGATCATCTCGGCTAGGATAGAAGAGAACCAGTTACCCGAATGAGCGAGGGCAACGAGAGTCACTTTCTCTTTAGGGGAGACTGAAGGTCTCTGTCTTGGTGGCCAAGAAAGGTCCTTATTTTGGGCTTTTGTATTGGTGGTTACTGGAGGTTTTTCATCTTGCTGACCATAACATTACTTTATCTTGCTGCCACTAAAGTTTTTCCCCGTCATGGCCAAGGAAGATTTTTGTTTCAGGGGCCGCTAAAGGTCGGTACGTAGGCGATCACTGGAGGTTTTTCTTTTTCTCGGTGGCCATGAAATGTCTCAATTTTGGTGGCCACTAGAAGTCTTTGTCTTGGTGGTCACTAAAAGTCAAGTCTTGATCTTGGAGGCCTGTGAATATACATAATTTTGTGCTAATAAAATGCACTTAATTTAGTGGCCATAAATATACTTAATTTGGTGGCCATAATGTGTGTATTTTGGTGGCCATAAATGTCCTTATTTTGGCCACTAAAGCTTTGCATTTAAGTGGCCGCTGAAGGATTCTGTCCTGATGGTCATTAATGGTCTTTATTTTATTCATTAAAGGACGTACCTTTTATTTCGGCGGCCACTGCAGTTTGCATCTTAATGGCCACTGCAGTCTGTATCTTGATGCCGTAAAATGTCTGTATTTTGACAGTCCTATAACTTTATCTTGGAAGCCACTAAAGGTTTCTATCTTGAAGACCACTAGGCTAAGCGTTACAAAACGTAAATAATAATATAAATCACAAAAGGTAATGTTCGAAATTTGTCACAAGGCGTAAGGCATAGTATTACTCGCCACTAGTCAGTGATATAATCACGAAGGTTTGGTTTTCGTATTATTCACCAACGGAGTCTTTCATGTTATAACCGGAGTCAATGGTGGTATAAAAGGATCCTTCGACGTTATAACCGGTGTCTCTAATATTATAACTGGAGTCTGCGATGTTATAATCAAAGTTACGGTTGTTATAAGCTCACACACTAATGTTATAGCAAGTCATCAGTGTTATAACCCCGGGTAATAACGCTTTTGACCTGTCTTCGAATCTCTCGGTGCTCGTGACAGCTTCTCCCTTAGCGAATAAGTTTTCAGGGGATTAATGCTGCCATTTAATGCAGCTTAGTGACCCTGAATGACCCCGAGTGACCCAATTTCCATTCATGTCACGCGACATAACTCAAGGAATATGTCGCTGAGTCGCATTTCATTTCTGATTCACAGTACCTTGTATTTGATATTTTGTTTTTAGCACAGACGGGGTGGAACAGACTACTTAATGGCCTAATCTAGAAATATATTGGGAACTTGAAATTTTAGTTGACTGTGGTGGGTCACTGTTCAGAAAGGGAAGAAGTGTCTAACCTTGTAGGAAGCTGTGACACCCAAGCAGGAAGGATGTCGGAAAAAGGGAATACGGACGCGGAAACAGAATTCCAGATTATTGGAGAACATTATCCTCGTCACAAAGGTGTTTATGGATAAAGGACTGATTCGACATGTGGAGATGAACAGGAAAACGCAGGAAGACTCGACCGGTGAGAGAGGTCGATTCTCATTAAGAAATGAGCCTAAACTTTCCTCTCGTCTCGTTAGAGAAACAAAAGACACAGGAGGAGACATAAACAAAAGGACATCCTTTTTTAAAACAATAAGCCTCTCTCTCTCTCTCTCTCTCTCTCTCTCTCTCTCTCTCTCTCTCTCTCTCTCTCTCTTGCTTAATATAATGCTGTAATGTCTCTCTCTTAAGGTTTTCAATTAAAAAATTCACTTCCTCACACAGGCATAAATTCAAGGTGAATTAGTAAACATAACACAAAAACATGTGGATGTTATTATTATTATTATTATTATTATTATTATTATTATTATTATTATTATTATTATTATATACTAGTGTCATTCTCTCTCTCTCTCTCTCTCTCTCTCTCTCTCTCTTAATATAATTCTGTAATGTCCCACTCTTATAGTTATCAGTTAAAAAATTCACTTCCTAGCCCAGACGTAAGACCGAGAGAAATGACTAAACATAACACGAAACCATACAGATACCGTATTCTCATTACATACCAGTGTCATACGCTCATGAATGGTGGTACTATAAGAGAGAATCGAGACGGCAAGTCCAGTCTTAAGAACGCTTTGCATCCTCCCGAGGCTCGAACCGGTTTCGCCTTTATATCTAAGAAATCTACTTCAGTAGAGGACACACACACACACACACACACACACACACATATATATATATATATATATATATCAATCGCAAGAAGTAATATACAGACGTCTCATCAGCAATGTGTCGAACTCTCCAACGCATAATGAACTGCTCACCTCTTATCCGCTACACTTCCTGGATTATAAGGCAAGTAATTTCTAATACATCTTTCAACAACTGCCTGTAATGCCCCCATCCATATTTTGGCCTTTGTGGACAGTTCAAGTCTTCTCTTAATCTTTTGCATACATCCATCTGCCATATATATATATATATATATATATATATATATATATATATATATATATATATATATCTCTATATATACATACACACACATATATATATATATATATATATATATATATATATATATATATATATATATATATATATATATATATATATATAGAATCATGGAGCTACTTTTTGTCGTTCAACATCAAATCCACGCTGCCTCGGGAATATCCCCGATGGGGAATTATCACCGAAGGGGAATTTATAAGTGATAAATGGACGGGCACTGCAGAGTCTCGATCCCACGACACAGATACGCATCCAGCAACTCCAGTCGACGTTACCACTGAGCTATCAAGAGAGGTCATATATACAGTATATAGATGTGTGTGTGTCACAGAATAAGGAAAGAAAGAGTAGAGGCAGATGGATGTCTGCAAAAGATTAAGAAAAGACTTGAACTGTCCACGAAGGCCAAAATATGGATGGGGGCATTGCAGGCAGTTGTTGAAAGATGTATTAGAAATTACTTGCCCTATAATCCAGGAAGTGTAACGGATAAGAGGTCAGCAGTTCATTGTGCGTTGGAGAGTTTGACACATTGCTGATGAGACGTCTGTATATTACTTCTTGCGATTGATAGAGACTCTGCTATGTTTGCAATCATATCTTAGTGGTTATCAAGATAAAAAACTTTAGCGGCCTCCAAGATCAAAAAAAAACATAGTCTTGTAATGGCACCAAGATACAGACTATTGTGGCCATTAAGTTACAAACTGCAATGGCCGAAACAAAAGGTGAGACTTCTGTATGAGTATATGAATCTGTAAGTTTTCCAAATGGTTGTTCATCCACGATTCAGTCGTTAAAAGTATGAATGGAACAGTGCCCGATACATGGTTTTTACCCAGTACCCAGCTCCTGTTAGGAGTTACAAAAACAATAATTCAGATGTGTGTGTTTGACTTCCTGTAAGCCTGCTTGTTATGCCATGTTTTGTATCATACATAAAACCTCTACGTAATCACAGTTTCTCTGTTTAAAAAGATATAAAAAGCCAACCATGTTTTAAATATAGTCATACGCTATGTCTCTGTTTCATCACTTCATCGATCTGTCTGTTACTAGTGCTTAATCTGTTTGTCTGTCTATATATATATATATATATATATATATATATATATATATATATATATATATATATAATAAAAAATTAACGTTTGCCGTTTTTTCAAAACTATTATATATTATATATTATATATATATATATATATATATATATATATATATATATATATGTGCATATAATTTATATATATATATATATATATATATATATATATATATATATATATATATATATATATATATATATATATATAGCCTCGATGGCTCGGTTTGGTAGAAGCAGCAACCTCAGACTTCATAGAAGTCTGTGGCGAGGGTTCAATCCACAGCCGACCGGTCAGAGAAGGTGGACACTTTGCTATCCGTGTAGACACCCCGGGATTACGTATGTAATCAACGGATAGGTTTGCTGAAAGCAAATGGGTGTTACAGACTAATACACACATAAACAAAGCCACTCCAACATCTTCTAAAAACATAACAGACACCTCACACGTCTCGAACTGTCATCCTACCAGCCCAGTTCTCCTCGCTGCTGGGAGAAAGGGAGCTGGGGATTTGGTAACGTGTACACATTCGCTACCGGGGTCTAAGCGATGTCAGGCAGGGCAACCGATCGAGGCTACGGCCTACCCCACCGCCAAATCAAAGTCCTTCAAAAGAAGGCATCGTGCTTACCCCATATAAAAATGGGAAAAAATGCACGTTAAAAACGAAGAAGAAGATATATATATAATACATATATATAGGGATATATATAGGGATATATATAATAGTTCTGACAGTGAGTAAAGTTACTTTTCATAATCACAGATATTAAGCTATAAATACCCATCACATTGGAGATTTTCAATCAGTCTATTTATAACGTATCAGACTGAACATATTAGTCAACGAATTCTCTTAACTGAATGTGCATTTCTAGCAAGTAATCCTTTACTAATAACATATTATTGACATATTATTTCACGAGCGTGCAGCCAACATGGCTAAAGTCATTAGGTGAATATTAGAGAATATTGCCTCGATCGAATCAAATCAGAGCCACCATCAAAATATTGCTTTTCCTTGCAACGCATAATATCAAACGCATCGTTAACTTCTGAAGTCATCAAAACCACGGGCAAACCTCGTTCTGTTTTGACAAACCCCAGAATTAAGCTTTAATCATAACCCAGAGAACTGTATGAAGTCCTTTAAATGGAATTTACTAATAATCTGATCAGTAAACAGACGAGATATATAACTCAAATCTTGCTTCAGGTATTCCCGAGGCTCGAAATGAAACGCAGCGGCGAGTTGTCGGACTATTTCCAATAAATCTATAATCCGCACTGAATGCTTATCTATCTCTCTCTGGGCAGGGAGACTACTGAACAGTCCATCTACATTAAGCCAGCCTTGTGCTGGCACGGGCTCTTGCTCTTAAGCAGCCCGTAAAATGCAGCAGTCGTCTTCGTCAAAATCCGCGTAGCGTTTTCGTCCGTAAGCGGATATTCATCACCCGCCTACGCGTGTACTACCTCTCCTGACGCCGGGAAGTCGTCGTACCTCCCGTTCCGTCCGCCGCTGGAACACGAGCCTTCGGGTAATCATCAAAAGGTTATCATTATCCCGCATTGTGAGGCATGTTAACATAATTGCTCGCATATTACATTACCAGATCATATTTTCAAGCGATGAAGCTTGTCCATTGTAACTGTTAATTACACGAGAGACTGACTTCTGACCCGGACCAGATTGGCTTTGAATCGCTAATTAGCGCAGCAGAGAGAAGGAGGCGCAAACCGGGAGAGAGACTCGTGAGTCCTGATCTAGCTCCCCACCATCCTCCTAATAAAGCAAAATAGAAAATTAAAGATTATTATTATTATTATTATTATTATTATTATTATTATTATTATTATTCAGATGATCCCTATTCATGTGGAACAAGCCCACAGGGGCCAGTGACTTGAAATTCAAGCTTCCAAAGAATATGGTGCTTGTTAGGAAGTAAGAGAAGGTAAAGGGAAATGCAGAAAGAAGAGATCTCACTTATCATAAAGAAAAAAATAAATTAATAAATTAATAAATAGATAAAAATGTATTTAAATGCAAGGGGAATAGCATCAGGGTAGTAATGCATTACATCTTCGCTTGAACTTTTGAAGTTCCAATTGCACGACACCCTCAGGGAGACTGTCCCACAGTCCAATGGTGTGAGGGATAAAGGATCTCTAGAACCTAGAAGTTTGACAGAGAGGCACATTTAAAATTAATGATAAAGGCACAGAATAAATCAGTAAGCGATAGAGTCATCGGGGTATGACACTGCACTCTTGCAAAACTGAATGGAAATATTGCAGATGAAACAAAAGGATTCACAGAACAGCACTG
>NC_089796.1:70183862-70203862 GCF_040412425.1 Macrobrachium rosenbergii | reverse complement strand
CGCTTCTCTCTCTCTCTCTCTCTCTCTCTCTCTCTCTCTCTCTCTCTCTCTCTCTCTCTCTCTCTCTACCTCCTTTAAGAGAGGACATCCCATTTCTATACTTCTTTTCATAGCTACTTTCCTATTTCCATTCCTACTTTATTAGCTTCTTCCCTATTCCCCTCACTGCTTCCAATTCCTACTTTCTTAGCTTCTTCCCTATTTCCCTCACTGCTTTCAATTCCTACTTTCTTAGCTTTTCCCCTATTTCCCTCAATGCTTTCAATTCCTACTTTCTTAGCTTCTTTCCTATTTCCCTCACTGCTTTCAATTCCTGCTTTCTTAGCTTCTTAACTATTTCCCTCACTGCCTTCGATTCCTACTTTCTTAGCTTTTTCCTATTTCCCTCACTGCTTCCAATTCCTACTTTCTTAGCTTTTTCCCTATTTCCCTCACTCCTTCCAAAGCCTACTTTCTTAGCTTCTTCCATATTTCCCTCACTGCTTCCAATTCCTACTTTCTTAGGTTCTTCCCTATTTCCCTCACTCCTTCCAATTCCTACTTTCTTAGCTTCTTCCCTGTTTCCCTCACTCCTTCCAAAGTTCAGCTCCTATTTCCATACATCCTTTTAAACTAACTTTACTGTTTCCAAGCCTAATTATAAAGTGCTCTTCTATTTCCATACCTAACTTTAAAGATCCAGCCCATTTTCTTATCTCCTTTTAAACTCCATTTCCTATTTCCAAAAGTAATTTTAGAGTTTCCTCCTATTTCCCTACCTCCTTTTAAACTTACTTGCAAATTTCTGAACTTAATTTTAGTTTCCTCCTATTTCCATACCTAATTATAAAGTTCCCTCATATTTCCATGCCGCCTTTCAAACTCCTTTTCCTATTTCCAAATCTGATTTTAGAGTTCCTTCCTATTTCCATACCTAATTTAAAGTTCCCTCCTATTTCTATAAATCCTTTTAAACACCATTTCCTATTTCCATACCCAATTTTAGGGTTATTTCCTGTTTCCATACCCAATTTAAAGTAACCCCTATTTCCATCCGTCTTTTAAACACCATTTCCTATTTCCAAACCTAATTTTAGATTTCCTTCCTATTTCCATACCCAATTCAAAGTTCCCTCCTATTTCTATAAATCCTTTTAAACTCCATTTCCTATTTCCATACCTAATTTAAGGGTTCCTTCCTGTTTCCATACCCAATTTAAAGCAACCCCTATTTCCATCCCTCCTTTTAAACACCATTTCCTATTTCTAAACCTAATTTTAGATTTCCTTCCTATTTTCCATACCCAATTTAAAGTTCCCTCCTATTTCCATACCTCCCTTTAAAAACCATTTCCTATTTCCAAACCTAACTTTAGATTACCTCCCTATTTCCATACCAAATTTAAGTTACCTCCTATTTTCATACGTCCTTTTAAACACCATTTCCTATTTCCAAAACTAATTTTAGATTTCCTTCCTATTTCCATACCCAATTTAGAGTTCCCTCCTACTTCCATACCTCCCTTTAAACTTTTTTCCTGTTTCCAAACCTGATTTTAGAGTTCCCTCCTTTTTCCATACCTAATTATGAAGTGCCTTCCTATTTCCACACCTCCTTTTGAACCCCATTTCCTATTTCCAAACCTAGTTTTTGAAACCCGTCCCAGTTCCATACCTAATTATAAAGTTCCCTCCTATTTCCATACCTAGTTTTTCAATTCCCTCCCATCTCCATATCTAATTATAAAATTCGCTCCTATTTCCATTCCTAGTTTTTGAATTCCCTCCCATTTCCATATTTAATTATTCATAAAGTTCCCTCCGATTTCCATGCCTAGTTTTTGAATTCCCTCCCATTTCCATACCTAATTATAAAGTTCCCTCCTATTTCCATACCTAGTTTTTGAATTTCCTCCCAGTTTCATACCTAATCATAAAGTTCCCTCCTATTTCCATTCCTAGTTTTTGAATTCCCTCCCATTTCCATACCTAATTATAAAGTTCCCTCCGATTTCCATACCTCCCTTTAAACGCCATTTCCTATTTCCAAACCTAATTTTAGAGTTCCCTCCTATTTCCATACCAAATTATAAAGTTCCCTCCGATTTCCATACCTCCTTTTAAACTCCATTTCCTATTTCCAAACCTAATTTTAGAGTTCCCTCCTATTTCCATACCTAATCATAAAGTTCTCTACCATTTCCTTACTCACTTTTAACGTCCCTACCTATTTTTCCATTCTTCCTTAATAAGTTCCATCGTATTTTCATAACTCTTTTCAGAGCTCTCTCCCTATTTCATTAAGCCCCTTCCCAGCTCCTTCCTATTCAATGCCCCTCTTCAATTCAACCCTCTGGCGAGGCTTTTCTTTCTATACCATTTCGCACATATACATGCACACATGTATATATATAAAACATAATATTGTAGATATATATATATATATATATATATATATATATATATATATATATATATATATATATATATATATATATATATATATATATATATATATATATATGAATGATAATCTTTTCCTGTAATACTACAGTGTAATATGAAAATAAGAAGGCCCATAAAACACTATTTAAACGTTGAAACCATATATTTCAGGCACTTGTTTCTGCACCTGTTCACTGGTAGAATATGGACAGGTGAAAGTTACAATAGTATATATACAAAAACATGAAGGTGTGGCCTTGGGCCTCCGATGTTAAGGAGGTGGCGTTTCTTAAGAAGGAGGAGATTGACCAAATTCCCTAGTGGTTTTGGCCTCATTAGCTCCCCGTTTGGCGATGGATCTGGCGGTCGCGTTTCTTGGGTCATCTTCTTCAAAAGGGTCCGGATTAAGGTGTCAATGGCGTCCGATTTCCAATGTCCTCTGACAGAGTTCATATTGTTGGTTTGATTGATGATAGCAGATTCAGCATCTTTCTTTTGTACGGACAGCTACTAACGAAAACAACTCCGCCCTCATTCAGTTAATGACATGCCTGTATTTCTAATATGTAGGAAAATTCGAACTCTCGAAGCGTAACGTACTGATCTTTTGTGCTCTGTTATTCTTTGCGAGGAGCGATCTACCTGTCTCGCCTACATAGATGTCATGACAATTACTACACGGTATCTTGTAAACTCCGGCTTCTTCCTTTTGTTATTTAAGTACACGTTAACGAGCGAACTCCCGATGGTTGGGATAATGGAAAATGAAAGCGTTATTAGAACTGAGTTGCTCGGTGGCTGGCCTTTTGGATGTTTTTACGACATTATCCCAAATCCATCGGGAGTTCGCTCGATAACGTGTACTTAAATAACAAAAGGGAAGAAGCCGGGTTTACAAGATACCGTGTAGTATTGTCATGACATCTATGTAGGCGAGACAGGTGATCGCTCTCGCAAAGAATAACAGAGCACAAAAGATCAGTACGTTACGCTTGGAGAGTTCGGAATTTTCCTACATTAGAAATACAGGGCATGTCATTAACTGGAGTGGGGCGGAGTTGGTTTTCAAGAGTAGCTGTCCGTACAAAAGAAAGATGCTGGAATCACTATCATCAATCAAACCAACAATATGAACCTGTCAGGAGGACGTGGAAATGGGACGCCATTGACACCTTAATCCTCGGACCCCTTTTGAAGAAGATGACCCAAGAAACGCGACCGCCAGATCCATCGCCAAACGGGAGCTAATGAGGCCAAAACCACTAGAATTTGGTCAATCTCCTCCTTCTAAGAAACGCCACACTCCTTAACATCGGAGGCCTAAGGCCACACCTTCATGTTTTTGTATATATACCATTGTAACTTTCCACTGTCCATATTCTACCAGTGA
Source organism: Macrobrachium rosenbergii (assembly GCF_040412425.1). Lineage (NCBI taxonomy): Eukaryota > Metazoa > Arthropoda > Malacostraca > Decapoda > Palaemonidae > Macrobrachium > Macrobrachium rosenbergii. Next base: position 70,200,048 of record NC_089796.1, on the reverse strand, counting down.
ACAGGGGCACAGAAACAAGTGCCCGGAAAATATAGTTTCAACGTTTAAATAGTGTTTATGGGCCTTCTTATTTTCATATATATATATATATATATATATATATATATATATATATATATATATATTAATATATATATATATATATATATATATATATATATATATACAAAATACATATATATATATATATATATATATATATATATATATATATATATATATATATATATATATATATATATATATATATATATATATATATATATTTATATATATATATATATATATATATATATATATATATATATATATATATATATATATATATATATATATATATATATATATATATATATATATATATATATAGTATAACTGCCGAAGTTGTCAGATTGAAAATCAGTTATAAATGGTACAGGTCTGTTCCTTATTAAGGCAGATTGATAATATAATACTGATTCTTTGTGGAAAGTTCTCTTTCGTTTTGAAAAAATTAAACCATCTTCCACTGCATTATCAGTAGTCTTGATTGTATTGTACTGAATTACAGGGAGGCGCTATTATGAATAGTACATTCGATAATTTGACAATGTAAACAACACGTACCCATTTCACATGAGCTCAGAGTTAAATGAAGAAGAAAAGTACTGTATTCTTTTACAATTTTTTTAAAATATAGAATTCTATATTTCAAGTCTTGTGATCTCATCAAACATTTTGAAAACAATCGTTCAGAAATCTCAAGTTTCCAAGTTGAACCATCTCTCCCCCCACCCCTCTGCACAAAGGGTACCTTAACCCCAAACTTTACGCTTATAACTCTCCCAAAATCCAATAATTTGTTGACAATCCAGATGTATGCCATCATTTTTTTTTTTTTTTACAGAAATCTGCTCCACCTTTTCCGTAATCCTGAGAGCAAACACGAAGTCTCTCTCATGCATAATGTTTTGGTTAAGGATGAATTCCCCTTTGAACTTTGACCCTTAAATATGACCCTGACCATGACCTCACTCAGCACATGCCAAATAAGAAGTCACTTATGTAAGCCAAAAGTTATGGTCTAGGTTTAATTCTTATTTGAGTTGTGACCTCGATCTTGACTTCACTTTGTTCAAAAGATACGGCCATAGCTAACTTCCCGTCTGACCTCTGACTTTTAAATATGACCTCAACATTGACCTCAATCTGTACACCACGTCATTACTAGACTTTGCATATTAAATATAAAATCTATATTGCGTAATTCAAAAGCAGATTTGGGTTAAGTTCCTGTTTGAACTTTGACATATAGGTAAGAACTTCACTCTGCATACATTTCACAAGTTATTACAAACGTTAAATTACTGTGTGACCTTTGACCTCTGAGCACGATCATGATATTGACTTTAATCTTAATACGCACACTGGCATTATTACTGTAGTGTGCATGTCAAGTATGATCTGTATCTCACACACTTGAAAAGTTATGATCAAGTTTAAATTCTTATTAAACCCTTGACTCCTTGGAAAGGTCGAAAGTTATATTACTATCTATTCCCAAATATGAGCCATTCTCGCCAATCATATATTCTACCTTTGGTGAAATTTTCTTTAAAATCGACCCGTGACTTTCAGCCTATCCTGTTAACAAACGAACACATAACAGCCAAACAATCTAAACCCGAAATATAATCACCTTGTTGGAGATGATTAGTGGAAAGGGATATGAATAAGGGTAAGACATCCATGAAAATAACTAGTTTCTTTGTCTGTTACAAAAGACTAACAAGAGTTTCCGTTGAAAAACAGAATTTCGAAAATGGCAACACGAAAGATTTGGCAAAATACCTGCACAAAAATTATTGGATCTTTCCTAGATAGTGACGCCCACGGGTTTTTAACCCGGTATGTATCCACCTTTGCGGCGTGTTTAGTACAAGCCCGTTGGGGATTACCGTAAAAACATAAATAAAAGACTGTAAATATCATGAAGATAATGACCCCAAAGAAATATTAGTCCTAGATAACGACCCTGAAAACCCTTGGGGTAACTACCTGGGAAAGATCCAAACTATTTGACCCATATAGTTTTTGGGTAGTTTGTTTCTGTCCATGATATGAGTCAAGAGTCACTTCACTGCTTTCATGCAATGTTATGGGAGTGCACAGTCACGGCCCTCACGATTTCACATATTCACGGAAAGCAAAAACGACTGAGCAATCACTAAATGAAAACTCTAACCTTGAAGGTGACAGCCCTTGCACACTGTAGTGCATGTCAGCAGACTCTTTGTGAAAAGTTGTGTATTTGGATCAATTTGTAACTGGCCAGTTTAAGAGGAAAAAAGGGACATACGTGCACACACACACGAACTTTCTCAAGCATGAACGAGATATAATGTAAAACCCAAAGGAGAATTTATCGCAAAACTTATTTCAATAAATCACGAAACAATTGGCTATTTATCACCCCGACATATACTAAGAAAAAGCTTTATTCCAACAGCTCCAACTTTTGCATTTCCGCCCCATTAACGTCCATACTTCTCCTGGAGCCTGTGTATGAAGGTACTTACCCACAGTATGAATCACATATTCAACAATAATGTGAAGTTCGACATTTCTACAAGGATTAATTTCTGTTTTAAATAAATTTGCCGAGTGCACGCCACTGGGTAGCTTTGGGATTACGGTCAGTTGTATTTTCAAGCAATATTCGAATATTCCATAATCCTTTCCTGCGCTGAAATATGAATTTCAATGACATATGGTATGAATTTCGTGCGTACGCCGCAATAACACGAAATAAAATAAACGGTGGAGTTTACATTTCATACGCGATCCCGGAATTAGACATAAACAACGAGTATTAAAAATACAGAAGAAGAATGAATATTTATCATCACTTTTTTGGCTACTAACTCTGCATACCAAGATGAAAATGATGGTTGTGGCATCTCCCAACAAATTCACGATAGCTTTGCCAGGTTGTATCAACGAACAAATGGTCGTTTTCATTTTACAACATAAGTCAGTATAAACTTGTATATAAATATAATCATTTTCCATTCATTAGAAGCCTTTGCAGCATGAAAGAAGTCGAAAAGTATGTAACTAACAATTTTAATATTCGGTACGACTTGCCAAATATTTCTTATACTTCTAGTAACTGCATTTATGCATTTCTTCAGCAGAGGAGAATCATAAGCTACCCATTAAATATTCCAAGATTTATGCAATAAGAAAGATAATGATGAATAATGCATGAAAAATACTCCGGTTTCATTGGGAAATATTTATATCAAAGTCACCGTGTCATTAATGCTGTCCTAGAAAGTTTGGTTCAGGATAAAATTTGTTTTACTTCAGTCCAATCCAGTATCTCTCTCTCTCTCTCTCTCTCTCTCTCTCTCTCTCTCTCTATATATATATATATATATATATATATATATATACATATACAGTATATATATATGTATGTATATATATTTATATATACAGTATATACATATACTTATATATACACACACATATATATGTATGCATGTATGTATATGTATGTATGTATGTATGTATGTATATATATATATATATATATATATATATTATATATATATATATATATATATATATATATTTATTTATATCACCATTCATATACAACAGAAACTACAAATTTAATTACTACAATATATTTTATATATACCGAGTGGGAATTTTTAGTTGATATATACCGTCCGTGGGATCGAACCAGCGACGGACGACACACCAACCAGTGGTTAGTGTAACACGGTAGTCCCGATGATCCCATATATATTATATTCTTCGGTAACATATATGAAAATATATATATATATTAAAGGACGTTTATAGTTTTATGATATATATATATATATATATATATATATATATATATATATATATATATATATATATATATATATATATATATAGAGAGAGAGAGAGAGAGAGAGAGAGAGAGAGAGAGAGAGAGAGAGAGAGAGAGAGAGAGAGAGATTGCTAAATATCTTGGAACCCAAAAACATAAAAAAATGAAACCCGGAGTTGTTTTTCAGCAAAGCATACGCACATGCATAAACATACAAGCACAAAATGAAAATATTAGAACTAAAAAAATTTTTTTTAATAAAATCCAACGAAGTCATAATCAATTCCCAAGTCGGATTCAGCATCGAGATTCCCAAAGAAAAATAGTAATAGACATTCGAAGTTACGACAAATAATAACGGAAGAAAAATATCGACGATTAAAAAAAAAAAAACAGGAGGAGGAAATTTTCAACACCTTCCTGACGACTACCTGGAGCAACTAATTATCGGAGTCAATAGCCCGTCGAAACTTCTCGAAAAATCGGACAGCTAATCAGAGGCAAGATTCAGGCATGGCAATTTTTGGCCCTCCCCCATTCACGAGGCTTGTTCGCTTCGCAACAACACGGTCCCGAAATAGACAGAGCGAACGCCTTGCATGCAACATCCAAGACACCTTCCTCCTCCTTTGGAGATCGAACAGAAAAGCAAAAGTAATAGATGGAGGCCCCGAGGGATGGCCCTCCTGGGTGAGGTCTTGGGAAACTCTTTCTAGACGAGGGGCCCCATGGAAACCCGTGGAACTGGCTGAGCGAGGTCTCTGGGAAACTCTTCTGGAGCGAGGTCCCCAGGGAAACTCTTCCTGGGTGAGGTACCTAGGGAAACTCATACTGTGCGGGACCTCTGGGAAACTTGCTGAATGAGGCCCCCGGGGAAACTCTTCCTGCATGAGGTCCCTATGGAAACTCATGCTTAACGAGGCCTCTGGGAGACTCTTGCTTAGCGAGGCCCCAAGGGAAACTTGCTGAGCGAGGTCCCCATGCAAACTCATGCTTTGTGAAGCAACCAGGGAAATTCTTACTAGGTGAGATCTATAGGGGAAACTCATGCTGACCAAGGGCCCCAGGGGGACTTACTGACCAAAGCCAATAGTAAAACTTTTGTTAAGCGAGGTCCCCTGGGAAACCTGCTCAGCGAGATCTCTAAGGACACCCATGCTGAGCGAAGTCTCCAGGGATCTTTTTGCTGAGCAAGGCAACCAGGATAATTTTTCCTGGGTGAGACCTCAGGAATCTCATGCTCAGTGAGGTCCCCAGGAAAACAACCGCCCCCCGCAGAGACACCCAGGGAAACTTCTTGACATGAGTAGGTCTCCTAGGAAACTCATCCCAGAAGGTTGTCCTTAAAAACACTATCCCGTTTTTCCTCGCTCTGACATTCAATCAAAAGAAATTCTATGTTCTTGTAGGATGTTGAAGAACTTATATTGCATTCTCTTCGTGTCTCATGCCATTGATCGATTATGTTTACAACATCACCGGAGTTTTCAAGGAATAAATGAGTATGTCACATGTGACAAACTTGGTAGAACGTCTCCCTAATAGTAATGACGTAATGCTTGAAAACTGTGTAACGTTCACATTAATGATAACGACTTTTCAAGACCTGGAACTCCTCCTCCTCTTTTGTACTCCCAGGATCTCCTAACCTGCATTATACTAGATTAAGCCTTCGAGTAGTAAGCCCGTGCTCATATCAGTCTTTTGGTTTGAGTCCAGAGGTCTACACCAAGCCTCTAATTCATTTCAGCCCCCTGCTATCACTGACCAGACGCCACAGGCTCAATCTACAGTGATCTACACCAATCAGCGAACCAGGCCCCATATCTCTCAGATCTCTATCTCTGTATGTTATCTTCATTTCACGGGTAGAGCATAATTATCACAGCAAGAGTTCATAAATCCATTGGCGGTGGTCCTTATTATATGAATCTGCCTGAATTTGGTTATCATACATAGCAAGGCTAAAGTCTCAAAGTATCTAGTATTACAGGAAGCTTTTATGTTAAGCAACTTTTATATATATATACAGTATATATATATATATATATATATATATATATATATATATATATATATATATATATATATATATATATATATATATATATATATATATATATATATATATATATATATATATATATAGAGAGAGAGAGAGAGAGAGAGAGAGAGAGAGAGAGAGAGAGAGAGAGAGAGAGAGAGAGAGAGAGAGAGAGAGGAGGGTGTGTCACTCTGCGGTAGAGGACTTGGCCTGAATTAGGAAGGTCAGTGGTTCGATTTTGGGCTTCTTGACCTTTAGTCAACCCAGCTATGAATCTAACATCAGCATCAGCTGGGGTCAAGTAAAGGGCATGGGCTGGCAACCTCATCCCATATGAACCCAGTGCCAGATGACCATCATGCAAACAATTAACCGTCGTACACAAACTAACAGTCTAACTGGAATATGTTTTCTGAAAATCTTTAGTAATACCTTACTTTGAAGTGGCTTTCTATCTTGCTGGTCTCGTTTGTGACTGGAAATCGCTTATTTGAGCAATGAATTTGTCCTTCCCTTCCATTAGTAAATTATTATTATTATTATTATATTTCAGTAGAAGAGACCTATTCACATGGAACAAGCACACAGGGGCCATTGACTTGAAATTAAAGTTTCCAAATAATGTTGGTTTCAACCTCCCACCTCAGACCCCACACTGCAGCATTAACTGATCATGATACGGAGCCTGTGATTTTTCATCGTCCTGGGGTAGACGCGAACCTGCGACATGTGAGTGGCATGCCACGACGCTAACCATTATACCAGCAGAGTACCAAATTCCACCTTCTAATGGTTATCCAACTGTTTTGTTAAGTCTCGAGAACAGTGACGTCTTGGGGGAAGATTGTCTCAGGGCTGAAGAACCCACATCATCAAACTTCCGACAAAGTTTCCAGGGAAACGTAAAGGACAGTTGACGTAAAACTCTGGCAGTAAGCTGTGCATTGAATGTCCCCACCAAAAAGTACTAAGAACTAAGTGGCTCCCGCCACCCCTTCCAAGCAATGCATCATCAACAATCTTTTCGAATTAAACACACGCCAGCTGCCGTCATTCCCTCTTTTATGGCGCCTTAATGGCCGTCAACTTTCGAGGGAGCTAATTTTCACCCTGTGAATGCCACCTTCATATTGAATATGTCCTCGAATGCGCCGGCCCTCTCCTCGCGGCCGGAACTTTTCTCCTTCCGCTGACGGCGGGACACGAAAAATGGACCGCGAGTTGGGTCATTTTTACAAGAAAATAGATTAAGTCGGGAGGCAAAAGTGTCGTCCCTCTCTGCTCCTCCCCCCCACCACCCCTCTCTTGTTAGGGGGAGTGGCGGGCGGACGAGCACCGCCATAATGTGCATGTCATCTTTCGGGGCTAAAGTTAATTCTGGTAATTGGCTCATTAAGAGGACTTAACATAATGGGAATTTCGTCGAAGAAATCGCATTTCCATAACCAGGCTCTCGTCTTTGTGAGGATGTGCGTGAGTTCTTGCCAAAGGGGCAGGGCAGCAGGTAAGGACTTCCTACTGCCTAAAACGCTCTGTGTATCCAGATGTTAATTTTTTCCTTGTGTATCAGCGACGGTCAGCCTCTCTCATCACTGGCTCCTGCGCGTACTTCTCAGTCCCCGAGGTCCTTTATTCCTCAGCTCCCGAGGTCCTTTATTCCTCAGCTCCCGAGGTCTCCTATTCCTCAGCTCCCGAGGTCTCCTATTCCTGAGATCCCGAGGTCCTTTATTCCTCAGCTTCCGAGGTCTTTTATTCCTCAGCTCCCGAGGCCCTTTACTCCTCAGTTCAAGAGGTCCTTTATTCCTCAGTTCAAGAGGTCCTTTATTCCTCAGCTCCCGAGGCCCTTTATTCCTCAGCCCCCAAGGTTCTTTATTCCTTATCTCCCGAGGTCTTTTATTCCTCACACCGTTGAACTGTGGAGTAGTCAACCTGAGGATGTTGGGCAACTGGAACCTCAAAAGTTCAAGGGAGGATGCGTTGCATTACTACCCTAGAGGAATTCTCTTTGTATATGACAGTTTACTGATATTCTTAACTATTCATTTATTTATTCATCAATTTGTAATTTTTTTTATTTTCTAATAAATAATCTCTTTCTGTATTTCATATTACTTCCTCTTATTTCTTTCAAATGATGAACACAATATTCTTTGGAAGATTTCATCTGAAGTCAATGGTCCCTGTGGGCTTATTCCGTATAAATAGAGTTCACCTCTTAAATTACTGACGGTAAGATTACTCGATAAGGTCAACAAAAGTTAAACTCATCCAAGCACCGTTGTTTTACTATTCTCGAAAAATAATTTCTGTGCAATTGCATGTTCTAAAAGACCATTAATAATTTAATTCTTGCTCGCTACAAACTTTGGGATTTTCACATGAAATTCAGTAGGCTACATTTTGAAAAATTGTTGAGCAGGCTACCTGTCATCATATATCACAATTATTACTCCCATCTTAATGAAACAATGAACACTGCATTTATAGACGTATTCAAGCTCTTTATAATAATTTTTTATAAATTATTATTATTATTATTATTTGTGAAGAAATCCACAATGGTGTAAGTGTAAATACATATTAAAAATATATATAATAAAACGAAAGTTTCCGAGAACCTGTTCGATTCTCCTTCTCAATCAATGGATTATTATTATTATTATTATTATTATTATTATTATTATTATTATTATTATTATTATTGAAGCACTGCATATATATGTATCCTTTCATGAGAAACAATGATAGTCTACGGATCACAGACTCCAAGTTTAAATTGCCATCGTCCAGCCCAGGGCCGGTTTGTAATTTGGGAGGCTATACAACAGCTCTAAGGGTCAATGGTATAGTGTCGCGAATTTCTCTTAAATCAACATAATTTCTGACGGCATGGATGCAATCGGTTTATATATTATTGTACCCAGTGCTGCTACTTGTATTAGTTGATATAATACAACAAGAGCAAGTTGGGCAGGCTGAAATATCAAGGAATGGAATGGAATGGAATATATAGAGTTTAGGCCAAAGGCCAAGCGCTGGGACCTACGACGTCATTCAGCGCTGGAAAGGAAATTGTGAGTAAGTAGGTCTGAAAGGTGTAACAGGAGGAAAACCTAGCAGTTGCACTGAAATAATTGTTAGGAGAGCGTGGATAGTACGATGAAGAAAGATATGAATGGAGGTACAGTAAAATGAATGAAAGGGGGTTGCAGCTAGGGGCCGAAGGGACGCTGCAAAGAATCTTTAGTAATGCCTACAGTGCACCTCAGGCACTAACCCCCTAAGGAGCTGAAATATCAAGACAAGTGAAGAAATGAATGTAGAGCTTGCTTTGTATCCTACTACATTTATTTTAGTTTTCGTATTTCAGTCAAGGTTGGGCTAGCAAGCTACATGCTTACTTTGCATGCTCTAAGGAATTACTCCCCTGAGTGTTAACCTACGAAACTTACAATAGGTCATGAGACACGATCTTCTCTTAAAGACCTCGGCCATATGAATGAAAATGTGTTTAATAGAGCAAATAAGATTTTCTTTCATCTCCGGAGTAAAAAGCCAAAAGAAAACATTCAAGAATATTAACCAAAGGCCTTCCCGGTTTTCTTTACAAAGCTTAGTGAAACTCCATGTTGAAACGGTAGCCTAATTTTTAGCGACCTAAGTGCTATTATATCAGCTGCCATGATTACTGAAAGGCAAAAGGAAACACAGGAGATATCAGAATAAAAATGATACTTGCAAGGTGTGCGATAAATATGATTAGAGAAAAGTCGAACGCCAAAGATCAGTTAGGCACGTTCATCAGAATTTTGTTACTGTTAATTATGTAGGCAGTAGACTCTTATGTAAAGTGGGATGTATTGCAAATTGTTTATGGAAGTTTAAGTCATTTCAAAGGTCAGATCCTTGAATCCGCTTTATGAAGAAGATTGATTTACTGATTGAGTGATCGTTACTAAAAGTGGCGTCACACAAATCTAGGTTATTGACGAAGCATGAAGCAGACCAACAACACAAACCTATCTCTCAGTCATGGAAACCATATTAGATTGACTCTATCTTTTTGGGGTCCTGTTTTAGGGGAAATGGACACCCCTACCCTCAGGGTTCAGTCAGCGCCCAATGATACCCACATCGACCAACAACCTGCAATTCTGAAATTTCTTATTGTAAAAATACTACTTCTCAGTACTAGAACATCATTTTTAATTTTCTGTAAAAGAAAACTATTGTGGCGGCTTTGTCCGTCCGCACTTTTTTTCTGTCCGCACTTTTTCTGTCCATCCTCAGATGTTAAAAACTACTGAGGCTAGAAGACTGCAAATTGGTATGTTGATCATCCACCCTCCAATCATCAAACATACCAAATTACAGCTCTCTAGCCTCAATAGTTTTGATTTTTTTTAAGGTTAAAGTTAGCCGAATCGTGCTTCTGGCAACGATATAGGATAGGCCACCACTGGGCCGTGGTTCAAGTTTCATGGGCCGCGGCTCATACAGCATTATAGCGAGACCACCAAAAGATAGATCTATTTTCGGTGGCCTTGATTATACGCTGTAGCGGCTGTACAGAAAACTCTTTTGTGATTAAGAAACTTCGGCGCATTTTTTACTTGTTTTTTATTTGAAAAGGGGTAAAGATAGTAATAGAAATATAAAGCTAAACTTCTCTCCCTTTGTTTCTTCACGCGGGCAGTCTAGGATCTAAATCTACTGTGGCATAAGGCATTTATAGGACAACGACATTGGGGAATGCATAGCACGTTCTACTGCCAAGGTTTTATGAAGAAACAGAAGAAAGCAAATGTGAAACTCCCTGTGGAGGTGGTATGCGAGGTGAAAGTTGTGATGCCTCGAAGTTTAGACTAACCCAGAGAAAAGCAAAACACGAGAAGTTCCCCTTGATTTTCCGTCTAGTAACCCTACCACAGAGCTTGTTAAACCTGATGCTTGTGGGGTTAAAATCAAGGTTGCAGAAGAATGTCTTTTTTCCCTGTTAAAATTCTTTTCCTCCTTCTAACCCCATTTTAAGGAGACGCCATATGGAGCCGCAACAGTTCTGTTACTCTGAATGACACATCTAAGATTAAATGAAAGCAAGCAAAGCAGGCCCTACGGGTTAAGACAGCAAAGTCCCCAGGCTTGGACACAACGCCATGAGATAGGTTAGATTGGACAAAAGCCCTAAAATCGGTTTCTAGGACACAGCTCCCCAGGCTAGGTTAAGTAAGAAACGAGGTCTTAGGATGGCTTAGGTTAGGGTGGATAGGCTATCGCACAATTCAATTCAAAGGCGTCTTTAGAAACACAGTTTCCACCATTTGAGTGCCATCAGCAAAATATTTTCAGAATTGGGTCATCCATCTTTAAATGAAATTCTGTGACTGTTCTTAGGTTCACCTATTTCCCACCCTTCAGCAAAATATTTTCAGAATTGTTCCATCTTAAATGAAACTGACTGATCTTAGACCTATTCTCATGTTTTCCCTTAAATAGGTGCCGATGATTGTAGTTCTCATGAAACCATTTTCTATAACCAAATCAAACAACCAATTTGCCTTAAAACAACGATAACATAAACACGCGCAAACTGGAAACCTTTAAAACACAGGGAGCCTATCATAAAGCAACACAGTTAACAAATAAGAAAGGGATATTTGAAATATGCAAAATTATGTAAAGCAATTAAGTCTATGGACTGTTATGAATAGCCTATTTCATTGCTCAAATCCACGCCTGGGCAAACCTTTTATCTCTTAGTAGCAGAAGATAGGCCTAGAACGTAGCTCTGGTAAATGATGTTGACATTGCCTCTTGAACACGATAACGCTGCCGCTGCCTCCCACCCTCCGCCCCCTCCCCGCCCACCACCCCTTCCGAGGTGAGCAGACCAGGGATGCGAAACGACCCCATCATCTCTGGATGGATTCAGCTGTTCAGCCACTCGAGAAATGGCGGTAGTCCCCTCCGACTACCTCGGCCTCCACTTTCTCTCTCTTTTTGAGGACAAGACCGAATTATTTAGGCTTACACGTCAAAGATTTTACGGTCGGGAACGACTTCCACTCTGACTCAGTTAACCCCCCCCCCTGCCCAACACACACAGGGCGCCTCTTCAGATGTCGGGAGCCAATCAAAAGCCGGGATAAACGTCGAGGGCCAATCACAAGACAGGATGAATCCTGACTAACGAATGTCCCGAACACATCCGGAGCCAATCAGAGGCGAGGGTAAATCCTGGCGAGCGAATATCTTGAGTAGATCTGGATATCGGAGTTAGAGGAGAATAGCCTTCCCGGCTGTTTACGAGAGGTGTTAGGAAGTAGCTCGATCGCTTGTCACATCCATCAGACAATTTAATATTTGCACATCTAAGGTTGTTACTGTTTATGCCCTAAAGACAAACACACACACACACACACACACACATATTTATATATATATATATATATATATATATATATATATATATATATATATATATATGTGTATATAAATTTGTAAGTTGACCTGTCACTAATGAGGGTAGAACTCCCAACAAAACACCTGTCAGGTGCAAATACTTGGTTTTCAATCGTTTGTATGTACGCATTACATACATACAAATACAATTGTCTTACAAGCATTTATATATATGTGTTTAAATATATAAATAAATATATATATATACATATATATATATATATATATAACATCGAATACATTCTACCATTTGGTATCAAATCTGAAGATGGCTTAGTAATAATACCGATACGGGTCGGGTTTACTATATATTTATAACATCATTTTCCCCATTTGGTATCAATACCTGAATATATATATATAATATATATATATATTTATATATATATATATATATATATATATATATATATATATATATATATATATATTATATTAATTTTCCAGCAACATACTGGGGAGATTTTTACGGAAGGACCAGTGACTCAATCACATGAAGAGCAGAAATTTTCGTCACCACGACAGCTGGAGCCAGACAAGCCGCAAAAGCTAAAAATGAGCATAAATCTTTACCAGAAAACTGAATCGCCCAAACACAGTAATGATAAACATACCTGGCTGCTTAGATGTCACCCTTATGGATCTGCAACACGACAACCTGTTTAGATAAAAGAAAAAGATGATTAACGAGGCTGATTGGACGTTTTGGAGTCATGAGCACCTTACATTAACAAATGGCTGTCCATTCAAACTGGTATACCGGATTTTGGGCCTCATTAGATGACATATATATATTTTTTATCAACACAGTAACTAAAGTTTATGATGCTCATAGGCATTAGGAAAGGAATATGCAATATTTAGGGCAAAGGCCAAGCGCTGGGAGCTATGAGGTCATTCAGGGCTAAAAGGGAAATGGAGAATATAAGGTTTTAAAGGTGTAAAGAGAACAAAATCTCGCAGTTGCACTATGGAACAATTGTCAGGAGAGGGTGGAAAGTAAGAAGGAAGAAAAAGAATAAGAACGGGGGTACAGTAAAGGAAATGAGAGAGGTTGCAGCTAGGGGCCGAAGTGACGCTGCAAAGAAACTTCAGTCATGCCTACAGTGCACCGTTAGGATTGGGATTGCTGATTACGTAATAGGTGCAGCAATTCTTTCGTTTGTCATGACAAAGAATGTACAGTATTTAACTCTGCCCATGTAAATCCATCATTTACTGAAATAATAATAATAATAATAATAATAATAATAATAATAATAATAATAATAATAATAATAATAATAAAGTAGGTAAAAGCCCTCCAAAATTGAACAAGAGGAGTTCAGTGAGGAAACTGATGAATGAAAGATCTCGACGAAATAAACGTTTAAGGAAACAAGAAGTGAAGTAGTCACGACTTGCATATATGGTAATAAAGACTTTTGTGAGTTACGACTTTCATATACCCTAATACAGACGTTGTTTGCGTTACGACTTGCATATACGCTAATACAAACTTTTTTGAGTTACGACGTGCATATACCCTAATACAGACGTTGTTTGCGTTACGACTTCCATACACGCTAATACAAACTTTTTTGATTTACGACTTGCACATAAGCTAATACAAACTTTTTTTGCGTTACGACTTGCATACACGCTAATACAAACTTTTTTTTGCGTCACGACTTGCAATATAAACTAATGCAAACTTTTTCGAGTTACGACTTGCATTCGCGTTAATAAAGACTTACTTTTTGTGTGTGTAAAGGTGAAATCACTGGCATCCATATGTCTAAGCCCAGCAGTCCTGATTAAAAAATTGTGAAGAAAAATGGGGGAAAAAGAATGGTGCCCGTTCCTGAGGATGAGATAGACCAGCCCCTCTAAAAAAAAAAAAATGACCTTGGGGACAGAACGAACAGTAGAGACTGTATCTGAATATCTTACGTTATAGTCATTCAGAACTGTCCGTGAAAAATGTAGTTTATCACATCTTTTACCGCTGCTTGGATATATTTCGATAGCTTGTGGTTAACCAATGAGTTATGTGGACCATCTACAGTACACAGACTTGGGATAGTGAGGTGAAATTGCAGAAACTAATAAAAGGATATGATAATATTTGCAAGAGGGTAAAGTTGAGAGAAAATGGGAGCAAGATTAAGGTAACAGGAAATCAGAAAATTAGGCCAAGGGCAAAGCGCTGGGAGCTATGAGGTCATTCAGCGCTAAAAGGCAAATTGAGAATAAAAAGGTTTTAAATGTGCAACAGGAAGAAAACCGCTCAGTTGCACTATGAAACAATTGTTAGGAGAGGGTGGAGAGTACGATGAAAGAAAGGGAGTATGAACGGAGGTAAAGTAAAGGGAATGAAAGGGGTTCCAGCTAGGGGCCGCAGGGACGCTGCAAAGAACCCTAAATGATCCCTGCAGTGCACCGTGTGAGGTGCATTGATGGCACTAATCCGCCCCCCCCCCACGGGAAACCAGAAAGATGTAGCAATAAATGTATAGTAAAAGCATGGAAACGACTGATGGAAGAAAAGGTAAATTTACAGAGTAGGGGAAGCAAGGACCTAAAGGATTAGGAAGTAAACTGGATGATCTATGGAAGCCAAAGTGGGAATGAATGAGGGATTGTTGACACTGCCAACTCCCCTTTTTGGGTGACGCCGTTGGGCCTTCTGAGTCGATATATCAAGTGGCATACGATGTAGAAGTTTTAGGTACAGAGGTTTCATCGACGGTCTAGTGGCTGGAATTAAGAAAATAAGAGTAACTTGTACGTTGCTTTCTTCTAGAGCCAATCTTGTTACTGGAAATGGCTTAACGTTGAACGCACACGCATGTAATATATATATATATATATATATATATATATATATATATATATATATATATATATATATATATATAATTTATATATATAATATATATATAATTTATATATATATATATAATATATATATATATAAATTATATATATATATATATATATAATATATATATATACATTTATATATATATATATATATATATATATATATATATATATATATATATATATATATATATATATATATATATATATATATTCATATTATTGAAATACCGTCCTGGGATAGGTTGGTCTCAATCACCCCTCCCGACGTAGTAACTCGAAACAAAATGAGCTTTTTCCCTTTCCCGATATTTGATTGGAGCGACCATCCAGAAAGGAACTGTTGACATACGGCAGCTGATTTATAATAAGAACGCCGACTGTTTATCCTTCAATTAGGGCAGGTCACACTGCCCTATTTAACCGTCTTTAATTATGTACACGAAGCTGCGAATGTTTTCCTTATTAAAAGCGGATGAATAAATGATGGGACGCCGCCAGTGACGTCGAGGGAGGAATATCAGAAGGCGAATCTATCTCTCAGGACGGGTCCTCATGAAGCAGCAACATTTTCAAGAGGAACATCCAAAAGCGCCTTCAGAGGAGGGCCTCATTTCTACTGAATTCTGAAACCTCCCTTTAGTGAGGGTCTTCATTTCTGATGCATTCTGAAACCGCCCTTCAGAACAGGTCTTCATTTTGCTGAATTCTGAAACATCTCATTAGTGAGGGTCTTCATTTTTTATGCATTCTGAAACCGCCCTTCAGAGGAGGTCTTCATTTCTGCTGAATTCTGAAACTGCCCTTCAGAGAAGGTTTTTATTTCTGATGAATTCTGAAACCTCCCTTTAGTGAGGGGTCTTCATCATTTCTGATGAATTCTGAAACCGCCCTTTAGTGAGGGGTCTTCATCATTTCTGATGAATTCTGAAACCTCCCTTTAG
>NC_089796.1:70146362-70178862 GCF_040412425.1 Macrobrachium rosenbergii | reverse complement strand
CACTTGTTAAAAAACGATGGATAAAGGAGTAGATAAGGAAAAGAAGCTAACAAAACACTTCTAAAAATGAGAAAAGGAGTTGTTGCACACTCAACAGCAATTCACGCAGAACAGTGAGGTAAAGCTAAGAACAATTTTGCGATGTGTAGAAAAACCTAATGCCCAACTCTGTCAAATGTATGTATGTATGTATGTATGTATGTATGTATGTATGTATGTATGTATGTATGTATGTATGTATATGAAAGCACGTAAAACCCGACCGTTCGATAGGAGCCATCGTTGATATATTGCCTAAATTCTCTTCACTCGCGCGAGAAAAATCAAGAACCCTTTCTATATTGTAAATTTCTTTCACCTCGAAGCGTAAATAAGCACATTAGTCTCTGTATGCGCGGGCACGCGAGCAGAGTCTTGAATGTACATACATGCAAGTATACACAGACAAGATATATATATTATATATATGTATATATATATATATATATATATATATATATATATATATATATATATATATATATATATATATTCACATACACACCTTTAGATACAGACTGTGCTGACAGGCTTCTCTGTCATTATATAATATTTTGGTATTTATACAAAAGGTATATATACATATATATAAATATATATATATATATATATATATAATATACATATATATGTATATATATATATACATAAATGTATATTTATAATATACACATACTGTATACATATATATACATAATATATATTTATATATATATATATATATGTATACTGTACATACTAACCTAACAGTTCTCAGTAGGTCTTTTGGAATGAGGTTGGTAGCCCATGCCCTACCTTTGACTCCCAGCTGATGCTGGTAGTCATTCACAGGCAGGTCGACTGGGGCGTGGACATATATATATATATATATATATATATATATATATATATACGATATATATATATATATATAATATATATATAAATATATATATATATATATATATATATATATATATATATATATATATATATATAAACATGAAAAACCATATACATGAAACTGTCACTGACATACATGCTTTAACTGCAGAATCATGGATGATCCCCTGTGCAATGCACTTCCACAACATTTAGTTGCTCTACACTCCAACGCATAGGGCTTATAAGTAGCTCAGCAAATAACCCAGCATTCACACTGCGTCACTCAACTCTATCTTGCATACGTTCTCCTAATTAACAGATATTAATGCCATTATTTTTAAATACCTTCTCATGCCAATTATCTACGCCTTTTTAGGTCTACGCCTTTTTAAGTCTGATTTTCCTCATCCCTTCTAACATACTGAATAATGTATTCTTTTCATCAGCATATATCCATCCATTCTTTTAATATGACCAAACTATATTAAAAACTCAAAAAAAATATTCCCTTGGTTTATTTATCAGCTGAAGTCACAGTTTCATGTGGCTTCAGCTGATGACCTAATTATTTCTAAATACTCTGGTCCACCCTTTTACCTATGCTAACCTTTTTAGCACTCTTCTGTGTATCTCCACAATCCTCAGCCTTTCAATTCTTCGTACACAACATATACTGCACAAGCGGCTAATTTAAATTGCAACGTTTTAAACTTCCATTCATACCATAAAGGAAAGTTGGCTCAACAATCTCTCCATGGACTCTATTTTGAGTTCTGTAGGCAATTCAGTTCTCTTTCCTCAATCTTCGTTGAAAAGCACAAATTCTTACTAAAAAAGGAAATACAATTATATACTTCCAAAAAGAAGATAGTCATCATGAACAACAGGGGAGAAATGAAAAAAAAGGGGTGAGTATGATAATCAAGTATGCATAAAAAATAAAAATAAAGGAATAATTAAATAAGGACAGAGAGTGATATTTAGCCATTGTGTACCCTCAAACAATGGCACTTGAATTTAACAGCACCAAAGACTGCTGGCTCAGAAGACTATTACTGTACATTACCCAAGGTTTGGAAACATGGTTGCAATTTCACCACTAGCGTAAGAAGACGAAGAAAGACACCAATGGAAATAATGGGAGTGTGATCTCCTCTGCCTCTTAAGAAGAGCACTGGCTCGCTTTTACAAGGTACGTGGTTCGACCCTGGTCTTTCCCTGACCAGTCGACACAGTATGAGGTTTTCCATTTAAAAGGCTGGCACCAAAAGGCATTGAATTCTCGAGTTTTCAGCACCTCTTTTTGGGATGAGGTTGTGAACCACATGCCTTTTCTCTAGCCTGCCTAATACCCACTACCACTACAATACCAGGTACACTGATCACATACTCCGTCAGTAGAGTTCTTCAGAAGCAGTCCAACACGTTTCCATCCGTTGGAGAGATTTTGAGGTGTCTCAGTGTCTCAGTGGTTAGATTATTAACCACTGGGCCACGAGGATCATACACATAAACACCTATGTACATATTCATGAATATTATAATATATATATACTACATATATATATATATATATATATATATATATATATATATAAATATATATAAATATATATATATATATATATATATATATATATATATATATATATATATATATATATATATATATATATATATATATATATATATATATATATATATATATATATATATTTTAGAACGAAAAAGCTGCTGACAGCTAATCTGAGAGATGAATAACTGTATGGCTAAATGTGAAGGAAAAGAACACTCAGCAACGCTTCCCTCACTACCAAAATATTCCTTGCCACGTCACGTAAAGATAATAAGCATATTATTCAACGTTATGGGATGCCCACGTAGGCGAGTTCTTGAAAATTTCCCTCCTATTTCTCCTCTAAGGAAATATTCCTATATTTCTTACCTTCTTCTTCTGAGAATTCAGATTTTAATTGTTTAACAAATCCTTTTCACGTTGCGTCTTGTATTTTCTATGGGAGGGGTCAGTTTCAGGTTATTTGTATACAAGTATTTTTCGGAGTCAGATAACTCAAAATTATTAATCAGTTAAAAGTTAAGTATATCTTAGTTTAAACAGACCACTGAGCTGATTAACAGCTCTCCTAGGGCTGGCCCGAAGGATTAGGCTTATTTTACGTGGCTAAGAACCAATGGGTTACCTAGCAACGGGACCTACAGCTTATTGTGGAATCCTAACCACATTATACAGAGAAATGAATTTCTATCACCAGAAATAAATTCCTCTAATTCTTCACTGGCCGGTCGGAGATTCGAACTCGGGCCCTGCAGTGTGCTAGCCGAGAACCGTACCGACCAATCCAACGAGGAACTTATTAATCAGTCAATAAACGCGTTGTTGACCTTGGAATTAAAACGACAGGTGATTCGAAATCGATCAATTGATATTTTTTGCAGATCTTACGGAAGTTCATCCTCACCTTCCACGAAAGATCCGTAAACCACAAAGAGAAAATCACATACATACACAATTATTTCTCTTCACTGTGTGCTTTTACGACTTAATACTGGCGCCAGCACAACCTTCCTGTTCTTTTATTTACCATCTTTATGGCTGTGCCATACTGGCGCCAGTTACTTTAAGTCGTAAAAGCACGCAGTGAAGAGAAATAATTGTGTATATTATGTTTAATTTATCAATTAATTTATTTTTTCTCTCTGAATAAGCGAGATTTCTTTCTATATTTCCCTTTACCTCCTCTTATTTCTTCCTAATGAACGCGATATTCTTTGGAAGCTTGAATTTCAAGTCAATGGCCCCGGTGGGGGGTTGTTCCATATGAATAGGGCTCATCTTCTGAATAATAATAATAATAATAATAATAATAATAATAATAATAATAATAATATAATGCGAGCTCAGTATTCTACCACTGAGACCGAATTCTTTATTTTCATTCCATGATTCAACCAGTGGTAATTGCCCTCATGGATTAGCCTGTCTATTAGCTAACTTATGATAAAACGCGTGTACATAACCACCATAACTTCACTTAACGAGGAATCGTGGAGAGTGCGTGCAAGACTATGGTGAATGTTGCATAGTGAGTATGTGTGTGTGTATGCGTTTGTGTGATTATGAGTGTGTGTATACAAAGGTTCGACGAACTGCTGTTGAACCTTCTGTGTAGGCGTATGCAACGACTTTTGTTCATGAACTCTTCTGCATGCAACATCACCCATACTCCGGCAGTTTTAAGTGTGAATGTGACAGTGACGGCTGACTTTATTTCTCCGGACCCCCACCACCCTACTACGGGAAACAGCTAAGTAAATGATAAATACATAGGGCATATGCATCATGAATGTATATATAAATATATACTATATGTCTCTATGCAAATTGTTTAGAGAGGATGGCTCCAATGAGTGCTAACCCTCCGATTTCCATCCAGGGATGGGGTTGCTAATCTAATATACTTGCATAACTGTCTGCAACCCAAGATAGTCAACTAACTCCCAGGTACACAATACACAGCTTAGGTTAACTGAGGCACATTTTCGTGACCCTCGTGGGGTTCATAAGGACAAGTGCGCACACTTACATACATACATACATACACACACACATATATATATATACAGTATATATGTATGTATATATACATATATGTACATAATGTGTGTGCATATATGTACATATACTGTAGATTATACACATATACATACACACACACACACACACACACACACACACACATATATATATATATATATATATATATATATATATATATATATATATATATATATATATATATATATATATATTTGTGTGTGAGGATATTTGTACACACAAGGAACTGTGAAATCGAAATCGTCAGCAGAGCCAAAAGTTCTCAGTCCCTCTCCCAGCTCTCTCTCTCTCTCTCCTCTCTCTCTCTCTCTCTCTCTCTCTCTCTCTCTCTCTCTCTCTCTCTCTCTCTCTCTCTCTCTCTCTCCCTCTCTCTCTCTGATCCACCTTTTCCTCCCAATGGCCCCTTGAATCCTATTAAGGTGATTGGATAATCCGGAGAATCAATTAGAGCCATAAAACCGGCGGATAGCTAAAACATCAGAAGAGGGTCAGGAATGCGACTAATCCACCAGACTTTGGAGAGAAAGCCTATCTGTTGGCCAAGTAATTGCATTTTGTGGGGCCCTGGGCCGAAAGAGGGGTCGGGGCGGGGTCGTAGAGGGTTGGGGGAGGTGGGGGGGGAGAAGTGGAAGGGGTCACCCCTGTTTTGATTGCTTGGTGCACGATGGAGAGATATACTATTTTCTCGGGATTTGAGAGCGTAAATAATTCCGGGAGGTTTTACTTACCGGCCGGAGAAAGAGAACATCAAATGTTTTTTCAATAATAAAATTGATTTTGTCCTGTCGGAGATACTATGGTGGTCCGGGCCCCATTGATTGGCTATATCTCTTAGGATGGATTTTGAGAGCCCGGGAAAAACCGTTATTTACTGATAGTTCCAGATATCTGCAAGCGCGCTCTACAACTCCGGCATAGCTAAAACTAATAAAACGATTTTGGGGAACAAGATTCTGCAGTCATATATATCTGAAAACGGCTTGGAAATCTAAAACAGCGTGATTTCCTATCACAGACAAAAAGAATTCTATATATCTGAAAACTGCTTGGATATTCAAAATCATATTTCCTATCACTGACAAAAATAAGCAGAATTTCTAGTTTAGTTGCAATATAAAATGCTCGCTTGTATAAGCAACAGATTCTAAACAAAACAAAATTGAAAGTATTGATGAAAAATTACATTTCTCTCATAAATCGAAAAACTGCATCAGTGTTTCTATAAGTTTTCCTTAGTTATCGACTGAAATACATTGTAATGCGAGTGAACAGTTGTTATCCTATATAACATTCAACCATCTTCAATAATGCCTTTACTCATACTGACTCTTCATTCAATGCACAGATTCATATCCACCTCTGTGATTGTTTTTTTTTCCCTCAGATTTTGCATTTGCATTAGCATGTCATGAATACAGATTTAGACAGAACAACATTTTATGATTTTGCCTCGAAGAGCACCAACGGTAAGAGGACGTAAGTAATGGAGAATAGCCGAAGCAGGGATTTGTCAGAAGAAATGATATATCATCTATCTTCTTACTGGCTTCGGAGTTCCAATTTTCTCTGTTTGCCATTGCATTTGAGGGAGAGAGAGAGAGAGAGAGAGAGAAAGAGAGAGAGAGAGAGAGAGAGAGAGAGAATGTAGCACCTGCTGCTTGAAAATCATCAGTTAGAAAGTAAATATGAAATATAATCATAGTATAATATGAAATATAATCATATATATATAATATATGTATAATATATAAAATATATATATATATATATATATATATATATATATATATATATATATATATATATATATATATATATAAAATTTGCCCTTCAGTTATTTATAAAATTGCACGTGGAGAAGAACGCCAATAAATTTCTTTTAGAATATTTTGAAGGCATATCGAATTAAATAAGTTTATGACACAAAATGTTAGTTATCGAAATAAAATTATACACAAACCGTAACGGACGTAAGTGGGACAAGCCAGATGGACCGTATGAGAGTAAAAAAAAAAAACTGTGATAATTATGATGAATAGCAAACGTACGAAGAAAAATAAATAAACATGAATATTTGAAGACACGAAACAAAGAGAAGATACATTTCTCGGGTAATGAAATACAAATTGATAATCTGTTCTCTAGAGACGCATTTGAAGACAAAAATAATTAATAATTAAATAATAATTAACAGATAATTCGTAAGCCAACAGGCGCATGCGTCGTTGAAAACTTCAGGACAACGAACACAAACCTGACAGAATCGTCGAGCGTGATTTGGTTTTGCGGACAAATAAGGTCACGTGACCCATATAACAAAGGTCACGTGACCCATATAACAAATAACGCTCTGTGATTGTGGATTTGCGAAACGTACAACAAATAACCCTCCATGACTGAATCGAAAGTACCATCTTTTACAGTACTTATGGTACAAAGGACTTGTGATAAATAGTGGTACAAAATAAGAGTTCAACTCTGAACAGTTAGTATTTGCACTGTTCTTCATGGACAGCCTTATTAATCGAGGTCACGTGACCAAAGCCACAAATAACATTTCCGTCTTTCGAGAGAGAGAGAGAGAGAGAGAGAGAGAGAGGCATAAAAATGTAAGGGCCTCGACGAGGTAATCCTTACCCCACAGAGGCGAGAGTTTCATGAAATAGACATCAGATCTCTCTCTCTCTCTCTCTCTCTCTCTCTCTCTCTCTCTCTCTCTCTCTCTCTCGCAAAGCACCCAGACGTAAACCTACATAAACTATCCTAAGCAGGTACTTCACGTGAGTACTTCGACGGGAGCCATTAACCGCCAATATACTTGCAAGTATATGCAACGTATATTACGCTAATGGTCTGCTCTCTGTGAAACACGATGTATGCCTTCTTTTGTGCGCTGTGTACCATTATAGCGGGTAATGAGAGCAATAGCAGAATGCGACGGCAGTACAATTACAATGGGACCTTGTCAAGATCTACTGAAGTGCTATGGACAGTGTAGTATGTATGTGAGCACATATATATATATATATATATAAATATATGTATATATATATATATATATATATATATATATATATATATATATATATAGGTATATATATATATATATATATATATATATATATATAATATATATAAGCTACAGATGTCCTTAATATCCATTCACGCTACCCCGGAAATGATATATTTTTCATATGTTACTCGAAGGAATTTTTTTTTTTAGTTGATAATAATTTCGCCGTCATGTGGGCTCGAACCACGAGAAGACAAGAACTCAGGACTACAGTGACGCGCATTAAACCACACGGCCATAGGTTCGAGCCCACGAGACGACGAACTTACTATCAACTAAAGAAAAAAAAAATCCCCTTCGGGTAACATAATTATATGAAAATATATTATTTCCGAGGTAGGGCGAGTTGGATATTCAAGGACATTTGTAGCTTAATGCTTGTATATGAATCACTGGTGATGTGATAAAATTCATTCATATATATATATATATATATATATATATATATATATATATATATATATATACATATATTTCATTTATTTTATATATATATTATATGTATATGTATATCTATGATATACACACATATATATATATATATATATATATATATATATATATATATATATATTATATATTTATATATTAAAATAGTAATGTTGTTGTATACCTCACGTCGTTACATTGTCCTTGATGACCCTTCTAAAAACAGCACGAAACACATTCCCGTTCATCAATGAAACCTCCGTCATAGAAACTGTGTCCTGAAATAGTCGCTCTATGCAAGAATTCCCTGACCTGTTTATGACCTTGTTTATGAACGAACGCGTCGGAGTGACTTTTCCATTCAGCTTCATCCGGGACTTTTCCGACCTGTTCAAAGTCAGTTCGTCTGGTTTCAGGGGATTCATGTTTATACAGATCCTTATTCAACAGAAGAGGAAATTAATTATGATTCAGTGAATGTTGAAAACAGTTTTGATAACAACGATTGATCATATACATCGACAACAAGGAAAATAAGTACAAAATGCGCCGAAGTTTCTTCGGCGCAATCGAGTTTTCTGTACAGCGTATAATCAAGGCCACCATAAATAGATCTATCTTTCCGTGGT
Organism: Macrobrachium rosenbergii; assembly: GCF_040412425.1. Lineage (NCBI taxonomy): Eukaryota > Metazoa > Arthropoda > Malacostraca > Decapoda > Palaemonidae > Macrobrachium > Macrobrachium rosenbergii. Next base: position 70,170,191 of record NC_089796.1, on the reverse strand, counting down.
AGAGTTGTGGCCTAGCCCTCGCTAGGCCCGAGTTCGACTCTCCGGCCGGCTAATGAAGAGTTAGAGGAATTTATTTCTGGTGATAGAAATTACTTTCTCGCTATAATGTGGTTCGGATTCCACAATAAGCTGTAGGTCCCGTTGCTAAGTAACTAATTGGTTCTTAGACACGTTAAATAAGTCTGATCCTTTGGGCCAGCCCTAGGAGAGCTGTTAATCAGCTCAGTGGTCTGGTAAAACTAAGGTATACTTAACTCAACTTCTACAGCGTTGCCAAACGCACGATCATGGCTATCTTTAACCTTAAATAAAATAAAAACTACTAAGGCTTGATGGCTGCAATTTAGTATGTTGGATGATTGGAGGGTGGATGATCAACATACCAATTTGCAACCCTCTAGCCTTAGAAGTTTTTCAGATTTGACGGGGGCCAGAAAATGCGGACGGACAGACAAATAACCATCTCCATAATTTTCTTTTACAGAGAACTACAAAATATACGAGCGTTCGGTGATCGCAAATCTCCGCCAAGGCTGTGCTATCCGAGGCGTTCACCACAAAACATGTCACTTAACCAGATCTGGATCTCTCACAGGAGCTAATTCTGGTCACCTTAGGTAGAACCTGTGTAAAATACCACCCAAAACTTTTTTCTCGTAATCCTGCCAACATACAGACGCACAAACCGAGCCCGAAACAATTTCCTCCAACTTTATTGATGGCGGGATTTAATCATTGTTTCCTATGAATTATGACAAGAACAACAATAATTTTATAACCACCAATAACAACAATAACTCAAGTTTTGTCTTCTTTCCCCCTCCAATATAATCAATCCTCCTTCTCTATTATAGAAACAGACTGAGACGTGTATTGAGAACACCAATTAACACAAAAGGCAGTGACATTAGGCATCTATAAAGTTAAGCAAAGGTTATAGTAAGAGTCAATCCATAATAAGAAGCGACCAATTTACTGGAAAACATAATTTTGTGCACATTTTATCCAGACTAATTCAGTAAGTTGCCTAAGAACCAGAACGGTGCGGATATTTAGAGAGATTTTCAAGAAGAAACTGACATACAGCCAATCTTAAAGTGATATGTAACAGAGAACTTTGTTTTTGAGAAAGCTATAAAATACAACTAACAAATTACAGGGACCAGCTTGATAGACAGGGACCAGGGCCTACAAGCGGGGGTCCAAATATTAGCCAGGTCGACGATGATAATCAGAAAATGCTTGTCAGTACGAATCTTACATTCAGAGACCGCGCCGCTGACCACTGCACTTGTGACGCCAGTGCACTGTATCCACCCAAGCTAGAAAAGGATCCCAAAGGATAAAACAGTGGTTGCAATCGAGACATTTGAGCTCTGAAAAGGATTACGTCATAACTGACGGAAAATGTTCGACGCAGTGAAATTCGGTTCTTCAAGCACAAAGATAGACCGTTGCCTACCTGATCTCTCTCTCTCTCTCTCTCTCTCTCTCTCTCTCTCTCCCAGCCACTCACTCCCCTTCCCAATCTCCCCAAAAAAAAAAAAAAAAAAAGAATGACATAAAACCGACGGCTCTTGTAGCCATGAGGGTTTGTATGACGCTTCTTGTACAGCAAAGGAGTGCAGGGAGCTATTCCGGTTAAAGCCGATTCCCGGTTCCTTTCATTGTAGATAATACAAGAGCAGGTCAATGAACTCCAGGGCGCATGGACGACTTCCATTATTCTGGAAACAATCAACAACGTATGGCATTGAAAGAGAGAGAGAGAGAGAGAGAGAGAGAGAGAAGAGAGAGAGAGAGAGAGAGAGAGAGAGAGAGAGAGAGAGAGAATACACAAAACTAGGATTACGGAACGATGAGATAGTTTACCTTTAAATGCTCTGACAGGTAAATTTCACGATCATCACATTTTTTTCCGCTGCGCTTTATGTACAACAATCTCCCCGTTCATTTTGTATGTGAGAAGGAAACTTTCACTACCTAGGAAGCTTAGTAATATTATAACGTTTAGAATATCTAAAAATCTACTTTTTTTCGTGTAAAGATGGGACTCGCCATATCAGCTCCTTTCTTATTATACAGTCATTTTTGGACGGTATGGGCCAAATAGTTGAGAAATATACACAAGAGCAGCAAAAACCATCAATAAAAAAGTTGCAGTAAAAAAATTAAAAATATATATATTTAATATATATATATATATATATATATATATATATATAATATATATATATATATATATATATATATATATATATATATATATATATAATATATATATAATATATATATATATATATATATATATATATATATATATAAATTTAAACATATATGTAATCCAGAGGCATCATATTTGGTAAAGGAATATGCTGTCGTAAATACATAGGGACTGTAAGTTTCGGACAGCGAAAAGGAATTCAAATATGTGATGAAACCGATTTAAAGTTAAAAAGAAAAACCTGTAATGAATGCGGATACGCAACAATGTCCCCCATAACAGTGTTTCCAAAATCAATTGAGAACGAAAAGACTATGGAAATAATGACAGTGAACAGAGATTTTATCTTACCAGAGACATAGTTACACCAACCACATTCAAATTACCAGATTGCCAATGAATTCATTTCAATAGAAGCGAAGAGAAATAAAGAATTTCACTTTCTGAAGCTATGACATATCATGGTACTAATAACCTTTTACTCGAGGATTTGAACTGCTGACCAGTGAAATACTGAGGGTGGACCTGGTGTTTCACAGGTCTGTGGTTAAGCTACTCCTTGGTGATTTAAGTACCCTCGTCTAGTGAAACACAGGCCTACCCCTTATTCATTCAACAAAAGTCAAGTATACCTTAGTTTAACCAGACCATTGAGCTGATTAACAGCTCTCTAGGGCTGGCTGAAAAATTAGACTTATTTTACGTGGCTAGAACCAATTGGTCACCTAGCAACGGGACTCACCAAACTTATCATTGTGACTCGAACCACAGTATACCGAGAAATGAATTTCTATCACCAGAAATAAATTCCTCTAATTCTTCATTGGCCGGCCGGAGACTCGAACTCGGCCCTAGCAGAGTGTTAGCCGAGAACTCTACCGACTCGTCCAACGAGGAACTTATTCATTCAACACAGTACTGACCTGGTGTTTCATTGGTCAGTGGTTAAGCTACTCCTTGGTAATTTGAACCAATGACAAGTGAAATACCAGGCCTACACATTACTTACTCAACAACAGAACTGACCTGGTGCTTTACTGGTCGGTTGTTAACCTCCTCTTTGGTGATTCGAACCACTGACTGGGGAAATACCAGACCAGCACGTTATTCATACAACCACAGAACTGACCTGGTGTTTCACTGGTCAGTTGTTAACCTCCCCCTTGGTAATTTTAACCACTGACTTGTGGAATAACAGGCCAATAGATTACTCACTCAACCTGAGCGGCCCTGGTAGCATGGTCAGTTTCTTAACCTGTTCCTTATTGGTTGAGCCACTGACAAGTGGAATACCTAGCCAACGTTTTATCAACCCAACAACGGAGCTTGTTTGTTTTTTCCCTCCTCAGCAGTTCGAATCCTCAGGGAGGGAGTTGCTTATAACATATATTACTTTTCTTACATAAAAACCTCCTGAGCATTTGAGAATCCAACAGTGATTTAAACTTATCAAACTAAGCTTGTTTCAGTTTGATAACCTAAACACAGTTAGACAGCCAGACTTCAAGTATCGTCTGTAAATTCTACTGCGTGTTTGCAGACTAGATTATTCTCAGATCTCCATTCATTTTTGTAAAAGTCTACAACCCCCACAAAGTTTTAACTCCGGCGAGCTTTATTAAACCAATCAATCAATTAATTATTGAAGATGTAAAATGAATGTCACTGGTGGTAGGATAAGCGTACAGAGACAAAGCTAATAATCAGGTAAAAAAAGCTTTAATTTCCCAACAATGGAAATTTAAATTCCGGTTTCTCAACAACCACTCAGGGATGAGGCTGCTATCCCCACACCCTTCTACCCAGCAGATGCTGGTTACCATTCACAGCTGGGTTGGTGGTGGGGGTTATGCCAGGACTGTCAGGACCCAGTGAACGTGGTACTGTGGGGCGATGTGCTATTTGCTCCAGGTGTGCTCTATATATATATACACATATATATTTATATGTACACACACACACACACACACTACTACACATATATATATATATATATATATATATATATATATATATATATATATATATATATATATATAGAGAGAAGAGAGAGAGAGAGAGAGAGAAAACCAGTTTTAGTATATATGTATATAAATATTTATATACAAAGTATATGTATGCATATATATATATATATATATATATATATATATATGTAACATAACAATATGGTGTGTGTGTGTGTGTGTGTATGTTAGTGTGTAAGTACATCCACCTCACTAACGATATCTATATGCTGTATATGCAATGTGCTACATCATGTATTTTCGTCAAATCATCCGGCGCCCGATATTCCGTTATTTAATCCCACTGTCCGCGATTATCGGATTAACAATATCCGGATTCATTGCCTCCGGAGAACGATTCTCGGATTGCAACGCTTCTTAGGAGAAGCTATTCATCCGTGTCATTGCTTGCAAGGCTACCTGCTGAATAATGGCGCCCAGGAAGCGCATGACACGCTTTGCATTGAATTTTCTTAAGGTACGTAAATTATCACTCGGTAATCGACCTTTATGACGTGATTAATTTCACCCAGCGAGTAAATATCTAATCATGATGTTTGTTGCAATGGAACTGGAATCTAAAATTTAGGCCACAGGCCAAGCGTTGGGGTGTATGAGGTCATTCAGCGCTGAAAGGGAAATTGAGAGTAAAAAGGTTTGAAAGGTGTAACAGGAGGAAAACCTCGCAGTTGCACTATGAAACATTTATTGCTTAGAGGTGGAAAATGGAGCGGAGAAGAGAGAATATGTACAGAAGACACAGCAAAGATAGAAGGGTTGCAGCTAGAGGGCGAAGGACGCTGCAAAGACCTTCAGTGATACTTCAACAGTGCACACATGAGCATGATGCCACTATACCCAAACAGGATATCTGCCTATCACAAAGACAGGAAAATGAGGGTTTGCAAGATTGCACCACCAGCCGAGAGCAGAAAGAATGCACTCTTTAGTTTCTATCTCTGGCTATATCAAATGTCAGTATAGCTGTCGCTTGAATGGCTGGGTTATTCCTTGTGACATTTAGCAAACTCGCGGGCAGCATGGCCGAAAATAGTTTGAAAGGAGGTGGGCAAAGTCGTGAATAAATACACCCCAATATAAGCAAGAGTTCAAAATAACTGTTAGCCTATATTCCCTGACCGTCTGATCTAATTATGGCTTCGTTTAATGGTCAGTGTGATGCCGTTTTCCATCGAGTTTCGCAATTCACTTCATTTAGATCCTGTCTGTGAATTCACGCTTACAAAAAAGGTTTTTCACTATATTTAAGAGATAATCATTTATGAATCTTATTTAATGGCCGGCACTGACTGGATGGTACATCAACACACACATTTTTTGGGAACAAAAATGTTAAATTCAAAACTGCAAGGTTTTATACAATAGTTAATTAGGAGATCAGTCAAATACTAACGACAGTAATGTCGAGGGTAATGAATATATTTCAATTTATTTATTACATTATTAATTTTAGGGCACAGAAAATTTTAAGGAAATGGTTTTTTTTTATCGGACTGTTATCGCTTGTGGTTTCTTTCTCACTTCCTAAAATGTTCAATCAATCTTCCACGCTGATAGCAAAAAACCGACTAGTAACAAATGACCACAATATGATTAGTAATATATTTGCATAGTAATATATTTACTATATAATTGTGTATTTTTATTACACAGATTGTTTTTTACGAGATTGTGTTTCTTAGCAAGACAGGAATGCTCGCCGCGTATACAATACATATACCATAAAGGTATCAATAATAAATACAAGATCACTTTTCTTTAGTTTTTCCACATTTTGCAGGTCGACTGCTTAAGTTTCTGCTCCAAATTTAAATGCTTGTTAATATATATATATATATATATATATATATATATATATATATATATATATATATATATACATTATATATATTTATATATATACAGTATACTTTATATATATATATATATATATATATATATATATATATATATATATATATATAGATATGTATATATATACTCGTGAAAACCACAGTATAAAACATTAAAAACATCCACTCGAGTCTCCGAAAGGTTTACTAGCTTAAGATCTTATTGAAAAGGTCCGTAGCAGGTAAAAAAAAAATGTTAAATTAATAGGTCTAACACATCCTACGAGTCAAAAATTAATATTGTGAGTCAAAAGGGCTGCTAAGGTACACGTTTGTCACGTGACACTTTTTGCATAAGTGGGTACAACTGGAAATCAATGTATCCTTCCTTGTAAGTAGCGCCTGCGGTCGTGATACATAAGGCGGTAGGTTGAAGGTATGAGATACATAAGCAATATTTATTACCAAGAGAAAATCACCTTCGTATACATGAGAGAGAGAGAGAGAGAGAGAGAGAGAGAGAGAGAGAGAGAGAGAGAGAGAGAGAGAGAGATCACTGGGATGAATCTGGTTTATGCATGGAATTATTTCATATATTTCTTGAGCATGTAAGTGTGCATAATTAGCATGAGAGAGAGAGAGAGAGAGAGAGAGAGAGAGAGAGAGAGAGAGAGAGAGAGAGAGAGGGAGGGCTGGAACGTTAATCAAACGAATCTTACATATTTTTTATGCTATATATTAAATATCGTTCATCTTCTGTAACTGTTAGATACTGACAAAAAAATATAGGTCACCTTCTTATATCATCTAGTTTTCAACACCAAGCGTCGCTTTTTTGCGCTTTGTGGAACAGTCGCTCTTGCAGTCTATTACATTTTTTCAGCTTCTCTACCGGCGGTTTGGTTCTTATTCCCTACTCATTCTCCCGCCCCATTCACCTACCCCGAACCCAGCCCCTACCAACTTTCTCTCTCTCTCTCTCTCTCTCACTCCCTATCCGCTGCCTCTCTCTCTCTCTCTCCTCCTCTCTCTCCTCCTGCCCCTCTCTCTCTCTCTCACCTCCTACCCGCTCTCTCTCTCTCTCTCTCTCTCTCTCTCTCTCTCTCTCTCTCTCTCTCTCTCTGAGGCACACATACAAACATGTACTCACGAACTAACCTAATCTACTAATAGACATAACTTCTTGGGGAAGCTAATATGGGTCCATTACCCGAAACATACTTTGAGTGTAGTTTCATAGGAGGCGAAGAGGACGCAGCTTTTGGTCTGCCATTAGGAAACGGCAACGGCAGCTGTTGGAAAGGACTTCCTAGTTTTTGTTGTACGTGCACGCCGTAACCACATGTCCTGTTATTGGTATTTGTGAAGGAATGGGGTCTTGTATCACTTGGATATTCTATATGGGGTCTTTATGGTCATTCGTCATCATCCTTGTTTATTTTTTTTTTGGGGGGGGGTCCTTATTTTGACCCTCTGTTTAGTCAGTCCAGTGGACTCAATTTGTTGGGCTGTTACATTTTTATCTGTTTATTAATTTATTAATGTATTTTTTTTTATTTTTTAATGAGTGAGATCTCTTCTTTCTGTATTTCCCGTTACCTTCTGTTTCTTCTTCTTAATGAAAACCATATTCCTTGGAAGCTTGAATTTCAAGTCAATGGCCCCTGTGGTAGGCTTGTTCCATATGAATAGGGTTCATCTTCTGAATAATAATAATAATAATAATAATAATAATAATAATAATAATAATAATAATAATAATAATAATAATAATAATAATAATAATAATAATATCGTTTATTGTCTTTCTCCCGTTCCATAATTGTTTTTTAATCAATACGGTTTTAGTTTGTTCTTCAATGCTTCTAGGCTTATGGATCTTTTTAGATTTTTTTTTTCGGAAAGAACTGTGAGCTTATGTTTACTTATCTTGCGAATAAAATTCACGAGGTAATGGCTCAAATTAAAACTTTCACACGCTGGCGTCGATGGGAAGCTTAAGCTCTTAATGAATACCATCCGGTCCAAATAAAAAAAATTGGAAAATAAAAACTGACGAAAGAAGATTGATTCATTTCACGATTAAAAATGCCTTAACCTAGCCAAAACGGGTCAAGCCAGCCCAACTCAGCGCCAACCCCAAGTGAATAGGGAGCTTTGGAGTCAGGAAGGGCATCTGTCCGTAAAACATCTGCAAAAACTAATTATGAAATTAGCCCTTCCAGATAGAAACATCTGGAGGAGACTCAAGAAAAACAGCGACCCTGACTACGGATTAAGCTGAGAAGAAGTAGGAGTTCCAATACCTTTAATTATTCATTTTCCTGATGCCCTGAATCCACAAGGAATATTACACGCCGATACACACGACTCGCCGTAACACGAACTACCTAGAAACTAGTAAACTACCTCAGTTTCCAAACTGCTCCCAAACTCAAGTGTCGTTCACGAGGAAAGTGAGACGTAACGGAAAGCGGCCTGGAACTTTCCGGACTGAGCCTGCTAAAGTGTTTACAAATGACTTGAAAAAAGAAAAAGAAAAAAGCATTAAGACTTAACGAAGGGCGGTCTGGTACTTTCCATAACTTGGGTCATTTCATAGCTCATTTCCTTCTGAAATGACGCAACTATTTACAAAAGAATACGTTTACAATATGAAGTAATATACTGTATACGCATTATGACCAGAATTGTATTTTGAGGGAGATGAAGTGCATGAAAAAATAAGAGCTAAATGTATATTGCATCACTCGTAAAAGTGAATCTTTTTAAGAATGAGAGAGAGAGAGAGAGAGAGAGAGAGAGAGAGAGAGAGAGAGAGAGAGAATTAACATGTCAGATAATTATCCCAGATTATTCGGGTATTCTTTAGTTACTGTTAATCTTGTAATGAAAAAATCCGTTACCTCGACTGGTCAGATGATATCATTACACATTTAGCGACAGTAATTTTAATAATCATCATAACATTAATGTGATAATTATTTTTATTATTACCCTACTTTCGTCTGCATTCTTATGTAGAACATTTGCCCTTAAAACCTTACTAGTGCAGAATTTTCTATTTTCAAATTATTCAGTACATACCACGAAAATAATTTTAGTCGTTATTTTCATAACACATTTAATGAAATATCTAACATGCACATATGTAGCCTACAGCTGAAAAGAAACTTAATTAGACATTCTAATTATCAGGATTTTTTGTATTTTATCTATATGTCTGAAATTCACACTAGTGTACTAGATGCGAAATGAAGCATTTATTATTATTATTATTATTATTATTATTATTATTATTATTATTATTATTATTATTATTATTATTATACAGCAACTGAGGACAGTTTGGATATGATCCTTAACCACATGCCCAAATTTCACACCTGTGTATTCGATGCGAAATCAAGAATTTATCATTATTATTATTATTATTATTATTATTATTATTAATATTATTATTGTGTGTACATATTATTATTAACAACCCAAACAAAAACTTCTTTCATAGTTTTTCTTCTGAAGATGGAAAGAAGAAACCACAAGATTCTTGTGTATAAGTTGTTTATTATTAAATATTTACATATCTTTGATACACAAGAATTTTGTGGGTTCTCTTTCCATTACATGGCTATTATTATTATTATTATTATACATATTACATATTATTATTATTATTATAAATAAAACGAGGACAGTTTGATTTGCTCCTAACCCATTACCAAATTTCACACCAGTGTAAATTGATGAAATCAGAGAATTTATTATTATTATTATTATTACATATACATACATATTATTGTCTTATTATTATTATTTATTATTATTATTATTATTATTAGTTTATTGATGTATATAAAGAAACTGAGGACAGTTTGGATATGCTCCTTAACCACATGCCCAAATTTCACACCAGTGTATTCGATGCGAAATCAAGAATTTATTATTATTATTATTTATGCATTCGATGCTAAATGAAGCATTTATTATTATTATTATTATTATTATTATTATTATTATTATTATTATTATTATTATTATTATTAAAGAAATTATTATTAAGAAACTGAGGACAGTTTGGATATGCTCCTTAACCACATGACCAAATTTCACACCCGTGTATTTGATGCGACATGAAGAATTTATTATTATTATTATTATTATTATTATTATTATTATTATTATTATTATTATTGTAAATTGTAAAGAGACTTGCTGAAGACAGTCTGGATATGACTACATAACAAAAGCAAGTCTCGAGACGATGGGGAGTCTAAAATTCTCAAAGGACTAAGAATAAATCAAGTTTGCTGCTGAGACCTTTTCTGGAGCTTTGAATTTTGGGCTCCAGTTACTGACCGAAAAAAAAAGGCTTTTCGTCGAAAAGCGGTCTAAGTGAAAATTCAAGAAAGACAGATACTCCACTCCTTTCCCCAAAACCTCCCCCTGCCACACTCTCTCTTTTCATGAGTTGCTGTAACTTTTTCCTACGATGAATCACCCAAGAATCAAAACAAGAGAATAATCAAATCCGTTCGCCCTTTCCTCGATTCATCCTCAAAAGGGTTCAAGGGCCTCTTCAGGGGTCTGGAGCCCCTGGAATGGACCTGCCGATTCCAGAGCTCTCCAATTTCAAAGCGAGGCTTTCGAAAGAAGGTAAGTAAGGTGGCTTTTGTCTTCATTCCCTACTTACTGATCGATCAGCTAAGCACAGTTGATTTTGCACCCTTTTGATGGAAGGCTCGTATCAGCGGATAACAGAAGGATCGACGAAAGCTTTAAGCTTTGTAAATAATTTACAAATATATTTCGCTTTATAACAAAGTATTACTATGATTATTATTGATATATGAAACCGAAAGAATATATACTAATAATAATATATATATATATATATATATAATATATATAGTATATATATATATATATATATATATATATATATATATATATATATATATATATATATATATATATATACTATATATATATCCTTTCTGTTTCATATATCAATGGAAAGATCCACAGTAATATTCTGGTTCACAATGGCGAAATTTACTTGTAAAATTATTTACAGAGCTTACAGCTTTCGTCGATCCTTCTATTATCGGTTGATAATAGAAGGATAACAATAGAAGATGTAATATGTATGTATGTATGTATGTATGCATGTGTAATATGTATGTATGTATGTATGTATATATAGATAGATAGAACAACAGATAGATACATGCATATACAATCACACACACACACACATACAAATCTGTGTGAGCGTGTATTTGTAGCACTGATTACCCACACAAAAAAAATGTATCAAGATTCATACACGAAACGTATTTACGGCTTTTCATCCATTCATCACACCTTTATATCTGAACCACTGACACCAAAGCCGAATTCTCCTCCTGCCATCCGACGCTCGATAATCCGTTATTTAATCCCATTATCCGCGGTTATCGGATTAACAATATCCGGATTTATTGCGTCCGGAGAACAATCGCGGATTGTAGAGCGTCTTGGGAGAGGCAATTCATCCGTGTCATTGCTTGCAAGGCTTGCTTCTGAGTAATGACGCCCAGGAAACGCATGATACGCTTTGCACCGTGTTTCCTCAAGGTCCTGAAATTATTACTCGATAATCGACTTCCGCTAAATGGTTAGTTACCTATTGGAAAATATAATTATGTTTTTTTTGTCCACGTGGTTGATTTGACGGCAAAAAAGGAAAGCGAGATTTCTTGCATTCATTATAATCATAAGGAATTTACTTTCAACTGATATAAGGGAACTGTTTATTATTTTTATATTTAATTAATCTGCGAGACTATTGTTCATCAATAAATTCTAAGTTAAATTTTAAGTTATTAAAAAGGCTCATGTGAGTAAATAGAGGACTGAATATTAAAACTGAATTCCTAACTACAAAAACTCAAAGGCTATTTAATACACTGTGTCTATCTCTAAAAATCAATGAACATTTAAATATACCAGTTTCTAACAAAAATGTAGTTGCAATTAACAAACCAGTCTCTAACTAAAAAAAACTCTTGATTATGGGATATATACCAGTTTCTAACTATACAGTTCAATCGACATTTCAATATACCAGTTTCTATCTATAAAACTCAATGGTTACTTAACTATGAAACTCAATTATCATTTGCATATACCAGTGTCTAAGTAGGATTCTCAAAGGCCACTTCATTAAACCAGTTCCTAACTATAAAATTCAATGGCTATTTAAATATACTGTCTCACAACTTTATAAACAAGAAAATATGAGTTTTCTCCAAGCAATTGAATGTTCTAACCAGTGTGTAATGCTGCATGAAACTCTCAACCACGGCCCATGAAACTCTCAGCCGCCTGGGCCCATGAAAACACTCAGTCGCGGCCCCATTAAACTTTCAACCACGGCCCGGTGGTGTCTGTGTTGTTGGCACCCATAGCGAGGCCAGACGCACGATTATGGCTAAGAATTTAACCTAGTAAAATAAAAACTCCTGTGGCTAGAGGCTGAAATTTGGTATGTTTGATGATTGAGAGTGGATGATCAACCCACCACCATTTACAGCCCTTCTAGCCTCAGTAGTTCTTAAGATCTGAGGCGAACAAGAAAAAGTCCGACGACAGACAAAATAGCCATCTCAATAGTTTTCTTTACAAAACAATTAAAATCATTGGTCATTCATTAATATATCAGTTCCTAACCAAACTGAATGGTCTTTCCACTAAACCTGTTCCTAAATATAAAACCCAATGATTATTTAAATAAACCAGTTTCTAACTATAAAAATCAATGGTCATTTAAATATACCAGTTTCGAACTATAAAACTCAATTGGTATCGTAATACATCAGTTTTATAAACTTTTTTTTATACTATCCTCCATATATTATCATCAGCACTTGTACCCTTACATTTCAGTACTTTAGTCTGATGATATTTACCTGATTGAAACTTATAATTGTAAGAATCAGTCATCCCGGTCTTCGTTCCACATGAATCTTTCATTTGATTTGATTCATTTAGATGTTTACTACAATTTGAAACAGTGGAAGAAGAGAGATCCATCTGATTGACATGGAGATCACACACACACACACACACACACACACACACACACACACACACACATATATATATATATATATATATATATATATATAGTATATATATATATATACATGCATATATTACATATATATATAGTATATATATATATATAGTATATATATATATATATATATATATATATATATATAATATACATACATACACATATAGTAAAAAGATATATATATATATATATATATATATATATATATATATATATATATATATATATATATATATATATATATATATATATATTTATACACACACACACATGTAAAAAGTATATATATATATATAGTATATATATATATACATATATATATATATATATATAAATATAAGGTGGTATATATATAAAGAGATATATACACACACATGGCTGTATGTGTGTGTGTGCATAAATATGTATATATATAATTTCATTTGTTGTTCACGAATACTTCTGAGTTATGCTTAACGCGCCTTCTAATACCAGAGAATAAGCATAAGGCGTAAAAAGTCATCTAATATAGAAATGAAAATTAACACAAGTCTCTAATAAATACAAAGAGCAAACCTGCTTGATCGCCTGAGCGTAAAATTCAAGCCATTATTGCTATTTAACGAGATATTTCAGCGTTCACTGAAGGATCCACGATTCGTTTGCATATCATTTGAGTTAATTTAAAATTTTTCTTCATTTTTTTTACAATTAAAACGAATAGTCATCAAAAAAAGTTAATTAAATTCAAATATCGTAGCTCTGAGAGGTGTGTTAACTCGAAATTTCAGAATTGGAAGTATGCCAGTGTTTGTATGTGTATATATGTAACATATATATATATACACACAGTATAGGTGTAAATATATATACATATATATATATATGTGTGTTTATATATATATATATATATATATATATATATATATATATATTTATTTATATATATGATATATATACAGTATATATATACATATATATGTGTATGTATATATATATATATATGTATATGTATATATATGTTTGTGTGTATATATATGTATATGCATATATCTATATATATAAACACACACACATATATATATACACATAGATACATACTACTAAGAAATCACAAAAGTAAGAGCGTGATTTTGTTTATTAGCTGAAGCCACTGGGAAAGTTGAAATTGAAAAGACAGAATGCTACGTACTTTCGTGTATTTTAACACATCTTCGGGGCACAAGTATAATAGAGTTGTGCCCCGAAGATGTGTTAAAATACACGAAAGCACTGGGCACCCTGTCTTTTCAATTTGAACTTTCCCTTTTCAATAATAGATACATACATACATACATACATATATATATATATATATATATATATATATATATATATATATATATATATATATATATGTATATATGTATATATATATAATAAAAACACACACATATTTAAATATATATGTGTGTGTGCCTTCTACCTTCCGGAATCGTTCCTCCAGCCGAAACGCCTTATGAGGTTGCTAGCTCCAATTCCCTTCAGTTTAGTTGCGTGCCCCACGACAGTCAACTATATCACTACCTGTTAATGAATTTACAGCACAGGTCATCAGATTTACAGCCTCGGGAATCGACCCTGGACACCCATCTGGTGATTCGAGCGTCATAACCGGTAAACTTTTACTTTGAACTGTCTTACCAACGCATGTTCATGCGAAGTTGCTTGAATGAATGAAGCACACTGAAAAGCACACAGAGTGTCATTGTTCCAATGAATTCCTTCCGTCTTCCTCTGGAGCTGCAAGATTATTGAAAGCAAGACTAAAGAATGAGGCCTCAACCAATATGTCTTCAATCTGGGGGTTTAAATCTCTTGCCTGTTGTTGCTTCATAAAGAAAAATAAATAAATGGATAGAAATTGCGTTTTATTGTATAAATATCAATAGTTGCAGGTGATAAGTAATCAGCATATTTCATCTGAACTGCAAATGTCAGGTCTGGTAACACGAACTGAAAGCAAGACTGAAAACATCATCAGAGTAATTTGATTATCAAACCGGAAAAATCCTTAAGAAACGGTACGTTTACCTCGTCCGGAAAAGAGGATCAACAGATTAATACTGTGGAAAGTATTTAATCTGCTTTGGCAGAGACCTTGCAAGATTCTTCCGACCAGAAAGGATAAACGATAATTCCTGCATTCCATCTCTGATTCTTCGACTGCCAGTATTCGGGATTTCTACTTTTTACTTTCGTTCATTCCCGAAAGATTTCGCAAAATGATAATCTAAGTGAAAATTAAAACAAGTAAAAAATGCGCCGAAGTTTCTTCGACGCAATCGAGTTTTCTGTACAGTCGCTACAGCGTATAATCAAGGCCACCGAAAATGGATCAGTCTTATGATGGTCTCGATACAGTATAATGCTGTATGAGCCTCGGCCTATGAAACTTTAACCACGGGCCGGTGGTGGCCTATCTTATATCGTTGCCAGAAGCACGATGATGGCAAAGTTTAACCTTAAATAAAATGAAAACTACTCAGGCTAGAGGGCTGCAATTTGGTATGTTTGATGATTGGAGGGTGGATGATCAACATACTAATTTGCAGCCCTTTAGCCTCAGGAGTTTTTAAGATCTGAGGGCGGACAGAAAAAAGTGAGGACGGACTGACAAAGCCAGCACAAGTTTTCTTTTACAGAAAACTAAAAATGCGGCGAAGTTTCTTGGGGACAATCGAGTTTTCTGCACATCGTATAATCAAAGCCACCGAAAATAGATCTATCTTTCGGTGGTCTCGGTATAATGCTAAATGATCCGCGGTCCATGAAACTTTAACCACTGCCCGGTGTTGGCATGTCCTATATTGTTGCCAGAAGCATGATTATGGCTAACTTCAATCTTAAGTAAAATAAAAACTACTGAGCCTAGAGGCTTCAATTTGATATGTTTAATGATTGGAGGGCGGATGATCAACATACAGATTTGAAGCCCTCTAGCCTCAGAAGTTTTTAAGATCTAAGGCCGCACAGAAAAAAAGTGCGGACAGAAAAAAGTGCGGACAATAAAGTGCAGACGGACAGACAAAGCCGGCACAAAAGTTTTCTTTTGCAGAAACCTAAAAACGAGGAGCCTTGCACGGACGCAACTTCGAAAGATGCTACGCAAATTTGCTCAGGTAGTCTGCGTTTCCCCGTTCGTATTTCTCTGCAAATGAATGTATTCTGCATATGCAGAGGAAGCCCTCGCCAATATACACACAAAACTCAAAAGATTCACATAAAAAAAAATAAATAATCACTATTACTCTTCGAGCGCTCATCATCTGCAGGTAAGCTACTTATGAACGGATATAAAATGATAATATGAGCTTTTTGGGCGTGTGAGTACATCAACATCAACGAAAAAAAATCTCCAGTGAGGTTAATCAACAAACCTCCCAGTGCACATCGAATCTGGTGTTTATTCCTATCTTGTATATTTGCTTTCATGTCTTGTATATTTGCTCTCATATCTTGTATATTTGCTTTTACCTCATTACTTGGCGAATAGTTCAAGCATGAGACTGAGCGATATCTACAAATCACTGAATAAGTATGATCATCGGTGAATTTTTCAGACAGATGCAGTATCTCTCTCTCTCTCTCTCTCTCTCTCTCTGTGGAACTTCATGGTTCGACTCAGAGGAAACTGTCAGGAATTTAAGTAACCCTTCTGTAACCATATTTGAATTTCATATTATGAAAACAAATGTAAACAGTGTCTTCATTAGCATATTTGAATTTCACGTTTTAAAAGGAAACGTGTTCGCGTGGTCAGAAATGAATTCCATTGTATGTATAACTTGCATTTATGAATTTGATTTTATTTATGAGTTTCGTGACTAAAAAAAAAAAAAGAAATAAAAAATCTTCCATGTAGTTTAAAAACATCAATTTTAAAAAGTCCCCCAAAAAATTGTGTGAAAAAAAAAGAGGCTTATGCAAATTCGCATTAACGTAAACACGTGCGGTCGACGCTCTAACGCTCACGAGTACCACTTCATGCATTCCCCATTCATTCACACATCACGAGAGCATCACTTCATTCATTCCCCATCCATTCACTCACACATCACCCGCGAGCGATGAGCACCTGGAGAGAGAACACTCCGATATGAATACTCCTTCATCTGAACAACCTGTTGAGCTTTTTGCATAATTACGAGAGGGAGGATTTTTGAGAAATGCACAGAGAGAGAGAGAGAGAGAGAGAGAGAGAGAGAGAGAGAGAGAGAGAGAGAGAGAGAGTCGAAGGCCGGGTAGGCAGTAACGGACGATTCGTCAACCCCCAACCCCCCAAAAGAGCCTGGGACCACAGGAACCACTAATTGGGTCCTGCTTAAGAATTTCAGTTCAGATCTCACGCCCCGAGAGGCCGTCCAAAGTTGTCTTCTCCTTCTTCTTCTTCTTCTTCTTCTCTTTCTTCTTCCTCTTCTTCTTCTCTTTCTCCTTCTTCCTCTTCTTCTTTGCTCTTGTACTGACGCAAGGTCAATTTTAAGTGGATTGCCTTGTGAAATCTTTCAAACTAATTTAGGGGATAAAAAAAAGTCGAAATGACTGAGCGCTCGTGAAAAGTGAATTTTGCAATATTTCTAAAAACCCGTCCCAAATTAAGCTCTCATATTCTTTCAAGTGTAGCACAAACTACTTGAATTTTGTTTACGGCTTCAGTGAAAACGTAATCCGCCATTTTCCAGATGCCCAGAGGCCTTGAAGTGTCATGTGACTGGAAAGTGAGAGAAAACTTTTAGAAAATCATGAAATCCAAAGATATATCAGGATCTGTTTTTGACGATTCTGACCATTTTAGTGGCTTGAGGGAGTTTGTATCATAATTATCTGCGTCAAGTAATTCAGGGGACCTGGAGAATTGAGGAAACGGTGTGATTAAAATACTAGTAATAACATGAATAACAGTGACATTCGCATCTGTCTGAATCAAGGGTTATCCATTCTCCGTAATTATTCTATCTACTCATTTCTCCGTCCTAGTTTAATCCATCTCTTACCTTTTGTTTACAAATCACTCTGAGCCTGACAAAGGGCTGCAACCTCACCACATATACCGAGAATAATGACGAATGGCGTGTGATAAACATTTCAAACAATAACACCTCGTCACTGTTGCACGCAATGACCGGCTGACCAATTTTCGTAGATTTATAAGAATCATTTGGGTCCATTCGTCTATTCAGACGGAAGAGGCGTGGAAGAACTCCAAACGCCTTCAACTCTGAGGAGGATAATGGCACCATTCTCACTCGCCTGAGGAGGAACGCCTTTGAATCCGAGATCAATTCATTTGACGAATCGCGAGCATTAATAACCGTAACTCCCTGAGCAAATAAACTATGTTGTAAACAAGGAGAAACAGAAGCCACGCGACTCCTTGCAAACAGAGGCGAGACAGGGGTTCGCGTATGTATCATTCTATGAATGATGCTCGCGTGGTTGGTCAGAATTGATGCGAGAGTAGGATGGAGAACGTGAGACATACGCTAAAACTTTGGCTGACAGGAAAGACAAATTTTTAGCTTCTACCGTGGAGAGAGAGAGAGAGAGAGAGAGAGAGAGAGGAACTCTCGATCCCCATACTAGTTAGTGGAGGTTATTCTTTCACTGACAATCGTAGGTTCAAACTGTCTTAAGTAAAGGAATATATATATATATATATATATATATATATATATATATATATATATATATATATATATATATATATGTATATATATGTGTATGTGTGTGTGTGTGTGTGTGTAGTGTTTTTTCGAAACCTTTTAGATGAGGTTGTTACCCCCATTACCTGTAAACACCAGTTGCCGTTAACACAGTCTCCTGACTGGCAGGTACCTAACTGGGTGCTTAGGTCAACAGATATGCAAAGAAGTTTGTAACGGAGTGCACTAACCTCTCGTCCTCGGCCGGCGTCGAATCTGGGAATTCTAGCTCGGTAGGAGAACGTGTTAATTGTAAGACCACGTGCCCACTTTATGGTACTGGAATTGGAATATAAATTTTAGGCTAAAGGCCAACAAGCGCTGAGACCTATGAGGTCATTCAGCGCTGAAAGGAATATTGAGAGTAAAAATATTTTAAAAGTATAACAGGAGGAAAACCCCGCACATGCACTATGAAACAATTGTTGGTAGAAAGATAATATGAACGGAGGTACAGTAAAAAGCATGAAATGGGTTGCAAAGAACCGTAAGTAAAGTCAAAAGTGCACCGCGTGAGGCGCAGTGATGGCACTACGGCGCTACCCACGCAGGGGCACGGTCAACCGTGCGCAGGGGGAGGTGGGGTTATGGCGTTATTCCTATTTCTTCACGGAGCAGTGTAACAAAAGCCAAATTCTTCTCATATCATCCGACGCTCGATAATCCGTTATTTAATCCCCATTATCCGCTATTATCGGATTAACAATATCCGGATTTATTGTCTCCGGAGAACAATCGCGGATTGCGACGCTTCTTGGGAGGAGCAATTCATCCGTGTCATTGCTTACAAGGCTTGCTGCTGAGTAATGACGCCCGGGAAACACAAGATACGTTTTGCATCAGATGACGCACGGCATAATTACTGTTAAAATATTGTCATTTATTGCCTAATTAATAGTGCTACAAAGAGCGAGTGGGTGGGCGTCTGTACTGGAAGATGGAAATAATCACGGATTTATGGGCAACGGGTTTCAATGATGTCTTTCTTGTGATGGTTAAATCTTTGCGCTTTCATTACTACTACTATTATTATTATTATTATTATTATTATTATTATTATTATTATTATTTATTATTATTATTATTATTATTATTATTTTAGTTAATGTGATTGCTGCTACAATGCCATTCAGTTTAGTCTCTTTTTCTAATCTTCAGATGCTGTCTTTTTCTTTTTTTTGGAAGGCTGAAGATAAGTTGTCCTATCCTATCTTTGCGCTAGCAACATTATTATTATTATTATTATTATTATTATTATTATTATTATTATTATTATTATTATTATTATTTTATTATTATTATTATATACATATTATTATTATTATTATTATTATTATTATTATTATTATTATTATTGACTCATTGGTGTTAAAGTGCCATTCATTTTAAAGTCCTATTTTTCTAATCTTCCGATGCTGTCTTTTCTTCTTTTGGAAGGCTGAAGGTAGTCGTCTCATCTTTATCTTCAGCCTTCCATAAGAAGAAAAAGACAGTCGGAAGATTAGAAAGAGTACTTTTTAAACTGAATGTTATTGTAGCAGCAAGCACGTTCAATAAAATATGCTTCAAAGAACGGTTACTACAGACATATTATTATTATTATTATTATTATTATTATTATTATTATTATTATTATTATTATTATTATTATTATTATTATTATTATTATTCAGAAGATGAATCCTATTCATATGGGACAAGCCCACAGGAGCCACTGACTTGAAATTCAAGCTTCCCAAGAATATGGTGCTCATTAGGAAGCAAGAGAAGGTAAAGGGAAATGCGGTAAGAACAGATCTCACTCATTAAAAAGAGAAAATAAATTAACAGATCAATGAATTGATAAAAATGTTTTAAAATGCAAGGAGAGTAGCATTAGGGTAGCAATGCACTGCACTTGCGTTTGAACTTTTGAAGTTCCAACTGCATCACATCCTCAGGGAGGCTGTTCCACAGTCCAACGGTGAGGGAATAAAGGACCTCTGGAACTGAGAAGTTCGACAGCGAGGCACGTTTACTGCATATTGGTGCTGCTGTTCAGCGAATCTGGTTGCTCTCGGCAAGTAAAGGGGATCAGGGACCAATTGTGCATGTGAAAGATCGCTATTAAAATACAACTTAGGAAAAAAATGACTAACAAGAGACCATCCGTGGATGGTCCATGTCATAACTGCTAATATTAGAAAACAGAAACCTACCACTACGAAGCAATCTACCTAAAAGAGATATATCTCTTGCAGAAGCAGACATCCACACCGGAGACCAGTATTCGAGTAAAGGAAGTACAAATAACCTAAAACAGGTTGCAGTGATTTTATCACTGTTATAAATATATGAGGCCTTACGGACAATACCCAACTTCCGTTCGGTATTTGCTGAAACTTTCATTTGATGTTTCTTAAAAGTAAGATGCGAGTCAAAAGTTCCTCTTATAATAGTTAAAGCTCCAGGGTCATTCAGCAAAGTTCTATCCACCTGAAGGTGAAGATGGAATGAAAAGTATAGTTGTTTTATAAAAACAGTTTTTTCTGAGAAGATATTGCAAATTTGTTTCGGAAAATCTGTTGGAATCACTTGACAAAAATCTTACATCGCCTTCGGAAAGGTCACTATATAAAATGACACTATGAAGTTAATTTTATATTACTGTCATATCGTGTAAATAAAAAAAATAAATTTCTGTGATGTCGACAAGGTTTTTCTTTTCTCACCAAACATCTTGCACTGGCATAAGACCTCTATAGCTTTTTGTTAATATCTTCCAAGCGTAATGGTTCTTTTCGGTTACGCTTCATTGGGCAATTTACTGGCAAAATTGGCCCATCCTATTTTGCCAATGTAATCTGTTCTAATGACAGATTACAGAATGGTTTCAACCACATCGTTTGCTTTCCGAAAGTCTGTACAAAAAATGAGAGAGAGAGAGAGAGAGAGAGAGAGAGAGAGAGAGAGAGAGAGAGAGAGAGAGAGAGAGATCACTTTACGAGAGTTCAGCAGTATCTTCAAGTACAGCCTGTTTTTTTTTTTTTTATCTGAGCTGATAGTAAATATCCTTAGCTGATATCACTTATGATATTTTGCTATTGGTGGAAACTCATGCTGCTCGTTACCAGACAGACATCACAGTTCAATTACATCGGCCAATCAGAAGTAAAATAAGAGATTCAATGATATCAGTTGTGGATATTTACCGTCATCTCCGAAAAAAAAAGACTATAATAGTGGAATGCACTCCTCGTATGACCTTATTCCATTTGACAGAGGGCTCACTGAAGATGCGGTTAACCTGGAAATGCATAACCTGTATTTTCATTCTGATACAAGAGGCATCCTTGTTTGATGCTTGAAAAATCAAACGTTAACACTACATTATCAAATTAAACTATTCTTTCACTTCTTCACGCATCAGATGTAACCTCTACCCAAACCTATTCCCCCACAAAAAAAAGAAAAAGAAAAAAAAAACTAGCACAGTTCTGCAACATGATAATTGATCAGTCCTTTGGCCACACAGATCACCTAATGTACATTCGTCAGCAGCATGCGAGTAAAAAATTCAGAGTGGTCAGTGGCTACGTGACAATATTTATATACATGTGTGTATATATATATATATATATATATATATATATATATATATATATATATATATATATATATATATATATATATATATATATATATATATATACTGTATACATACATATATATATATATATATATATATATATATATATATATATATATATATATATATATATATATGCTTTTAAAACCAATTTTCGAGACAGAATTGTCTTTACATACGTTGTCTTTTGCGTCTTAACATAATCTGTAATGGTATTATGTTCATTTTCATGTCAGTTCGTTAGACTTCATGAAAAGTGTAAGGCGTCCCTGTAGTTTTAAAAAAATGTTCACTTTATTATTATTATTTTTATTATTACAGTATGAAACCTATTCATATGGAACAAGCACACAGGGGCCACTGACTTGAAATTCAATCTTCCAAAGAATGTTAGTTTCAACCTCCCACCGCAGACCCTACACTGCAGCAATAATTGACCATGACACAGTGCTAGTGATTTTTCATCGCCCTGGGGGAGACGCGAACCCGCAACATCTGAGTGGCATGCTACGACACTAACCACTATACCAGCGGACCAGATAAATTCGGTGGATCAAAATAAGACTTAAAAGTCTTGAAGGAAATCATCACTCGCCTTTTGACAAGTTCAGATTATTGACCTCAGACTCAATTCAAGAAAGACCAGAGTCCAGCTAACAAGCAATGTTCTAAAAACCAATACGACATCTGTAGCTTCGCATGGCTTATCATGAAGCTATGGTTAAGCTTGGTTTAACAAACAAAAAACAACGCATTATTATTAAAAACTACAGATTGCACGCAAGCACTAATTACCACAGAACATCAGTGGTTCGTCGAAATTTGCGTCAACTCGATAAAACAAGACAATAGCAACTGGCTTCAAAAGATGTACTGTTAGCAAATTCTCAGATCCAGATCTTTTCGATCCAGCACTGAGCGCACCTTCCAGGATGCGAAAAGATTTCCGCGGGGAAATCACGGTTTCCCGAAAGACGTTCTTAAGACAACTCTACATAAGATTACCGCGTCCCCAGAGTGGGATTAATATCTCTGACAGAGAGGTAATTCTAATGTATTTTTAATCCCGAGAAAGAGCTTTTAAGAATTCCGAAAGCATATTTGGTGCGATTTCTCGAAGGATTATTGGCAAAGCTTTTATTCTTATTTATCCGTAAAATCAAAATAAAAAGACATTACTTATCTTAATCCGCTTAATTGACTTTGCGTCAATAGAGATGCAGAGAGTCTGTTTTTATGAATATTTCCGCCAGCATCATGAAAGGACGTTTTCGG
>NC_089796.1:70141362-70143862 GCF_040412425.1 Macrobrachium rosenbergii | reverse complement strand
CACTGAGTGCTATGAGGCCTTTGACACTGTCATCCTTACTATATATATATATATATATATATATATATATATATATATATATATATTTATATATATACGTAGAACCTACATAATATTTATTAATCACAATGCAACCTTAACTTATAGATTTCTTCACATTTTGGGAACGCTTGTCACTACGAAGCCTAGAACCACCTCCGAACGAGGTGACAATAATTACCTGGCCACGAAGAAAGGTATGAGTCTATTCCCGCTGATACGCACTTACATCTGTCGATTTTAGGTACATACAGTATACTGGAGCTTGAGCAGACCCCATCTTCTCCACCACAGCTAAGTATCTATTCGTTTATTGTTTTTTTCAGGCTGAAATATATATATTTAGTGGTCACTTTTTAGCAGGCACACATGTAGTGTTTATTAACTTCAAAATTACTTTTAACTTCCAAAATGTAATAATTAATTTTCCTTTTACGAGGCCAACTTATGGTGAAATTTCCATGGAAGCTTTTACTTATCGTTTTTGTACAAACTTGTCAGCTGAGATACCAACAAACTGACGCCAAACAAACAGTTTGCCTACTAATAACTGCATCCTTTCAACAACCATAAAAGTTTCCCTTCTTGTAACAACTAAAAACTTAGCCGATTGAGTTTTGCATGACCATTCACTCCAATTCCGCATTTTCTATCAATTCTTTCTTTATGATCACATTTCTTTAATGTGTTTCGCAACTTAAGCTTGTAATTATTCATTTCACAGTTTTCTTCTAGCGTACTTGGCTGTTCTTTCTTTGTGTCAAAAAAAAAAAAAAAGTATTCAGTAGATGTGTATGCATGCATTGCACTTAGTATACGGCGCAAAGGTTTTCAACACACTTCGGAACTCTTGCCCAAGCCAGTGAAAGGGCCATTTCATTACTCGGCTACTCATACATTCAAATCACGTGCATTCATACATAACATTTATTCATCACTTTCATCAGCAGCACACCTCGAGACGCTTAGCACAGCATTCAAGAGAGAACCATTTCGTTGTTCTGTTGCTATTTCTTCTCTCTTTTGTCATGTATGTATCCATGCGTATGCATACATCCCTCTCCCATGTATCACGGCAGATAAAAGAGCCATTTCATCATTCTGCTGCTATTTCTTCTCTCTTTTGTCATGTATGTATCCACGCGTATGCATACATCCCTCTCTCATGTATCACAGCCGATAAAAGAGCCATTTCATCATCCTGTTGCCAGTTCTTTCTCTCTTGCGTATGCATCCAGCGCGTCATCCTCCTCCATGCATCGTCGATGTTGGTTTGGCCATTTCATTATTCGGCGAGGTACCGAGGAACGCATCAATGGCCAATCCACTCCCGTGGAAGGAGGACGTTAAAGGGGCCACTGGGACGTCCGTAGGGCCTCTCCGTCTGCTGTCGGACCTGACCATCTCGTCCATTACTTTACGACCTGGGGAAGACGCTTAGGCGACTCCATCGTGTCTTTTGCTCGCGTTTATGCGTCTGCAGGACCGCCGAATGGCATGCAATTCGACCTCATAACAGTTAGGCTAATTTTCTCTAATTGGGCGTCCCGGAGCATTTTCCGCCGCCCTTCCGGTAGTGTTATGCTCTCTGTAAAGTAGCGTCCCCGGCCCTCACGCGCCCGTATTAAGAGCTCGGTAAGGACGGTCGCCGTCGTGTGTAACAGCGGGAATTTGTTTAGAAAAGAAAGGTTATCAGCGGGAATTTATTTAGAAAAGAAAGGTTGTCAGCGGGAATTTATTTTAGAAAAGAAAGGTTTGGTTGGAATTTATTTAGAAAAAGAAAGGTTGCCAGGGAATTTATTAGAAAGAAAGGTTATCAGCGGAATTTTATTTTTAGAAAAGAAAGGTTGTCAGCGGGAATTTATTTTAGAAAAGAAAGGTTGTCGGCGGGAATTTATTTAGAAAAGAAAGGTTATCAGCGGGAATTTATTTAGAAAAGAAAGGTTATCAGCGGGAATTTATTTAGAAAAGAAAGGTTGTCAGCGGGAATTTATTTAGAAAAGAAAGGTTGTCAGCGGGAATTTATTTAGAAAAGAAAGGTTGTCAGCGGGAATTCATTTAGAAAAGAAAGGTTATCAGCGGGAATTCATTCAGAAAAGAAAGGTTATCAGCGGGAATTTACTTAGACAAGAAAGGTTATCAGCGGGAATTCAATTAGATAAGAAAGGTTATCAGCGGCTCTGCTTCACCTTCCTCTGGCTGTCTGTGCAGCGTAATTAGTCATTAAAATGGAATTAGACTGCAAGCAAGTCCTTTATCTCATCATTACGTGGACTTCGGCACTAATCTACATCGATTATTCCCTGCTATTACTGAGACGTTCAGCTTTTTTATAGATCGATTACAAAATACTACACGAGGGAAGATTACGGGTCATTGACCCAGTTCGCCATTTCCTCGTGTTTAGTCTATATAAGGATGTTCGTTTTCCAAGGCAATTTAGAATCTCATCCTTTATATT
>NC_089796.1:70128862-70136362 GCF_040412425.1 Macrobrachium rosenbergii | reverse complement strand
AAATCCTTCAAGGGAGAAGTGGAAAAACAGTATTTTTTTAAAGGGAATTGAGGAGAAAAACAGAAATGCTTCATGAGAAAAAGAAGTAATTTCTTAAAGGGAATTGGGGAAAAACACAGAAATTCTTCAAGAGAAAAAGAAGTCCCTTTTGAAAGGAACTTGAGAGAAAAGTAGAAATTCTTCAAGGGAGAAGTGAAAACGAAGTATTTTTTGAAAGGGAGTTGCAAAAAAGTAGAAATTTTTCAATGGAGAACTGACAAAAAGTAGCATTTTTTAAAGGGAGGGAAAATAAGTAGAAATCCTTCAAGCTGTAACTCTAAAAAACGAAACGAAGAAAAAATAGAATTTCTTCAAGGGAAGTGAAAAAAGTATTTTTTAAAGGGGGTTTAAGAGAGAAGTGAAAAAGCAGTATTTTAAAAGGGTTCTTCAGGGGAGAAGTGAAAAAAGCAGTGTTTTTAAACGGATTCTTCAGGGGAGAAGTGAAAAAGCAGTATTTTTAAAGGTGCTTTCAGGGGAGAAGTGAAAAGCAGTATTTTTAAAGGGTTCTTCACGGGAGAAGTAAAAAAGCAGTATTTTTGAAAGAGTTTTTAGGAAAAGTGAAAAAGCAGTATTTTTTAAAGGGAGGGAAAATAAATAGAAATTCTTCAAGCTGTAAATCTAAAAAGGAAACGAAGAAACAAACAGAATTTCTTCAACGGAAATGAAAAAAAGTAATTTTTAAAGGGTTCTTCAGGGGACAAGTGGCAAAAGCAGTATTTTTTAAAGGGTTCTTCATGGGAGAATTGAAGAAAGCAGTATTTTTTGAAGGGTTCTTGGGGAGAAGTGAAAAAACAGTATTTTTTAAAGGGTTCTTCAGAGGAGAAGTGAAAAAGCAGTGTTTTTTAAAGGGTTCTTCAGGGAAGAAGTGAAAAAGCAGTGTTTTTTAAAAGGTTCTTCAGGGAAGAAGTGAAAAAGCAGTATTTTTTAAATGTGTTTTCTGGGAGAAGTAAAAAAGCAGTGTTTTTAAGGGGTTCTTCATGGGAGAAGTGAAAAAGCAGTATTTTTGGAAGGGTTCTCCAGGGAAAAGTGAAAAAGCAGTATTTCTTAAAGGATTTTTCAGAGGAGAAGTGAAAAAAGCAATATTTTTGAAAGGTTTCTTCAGGAGGAGAAGTGAAAAAGCAGTATTTTTGAAAGGGTTCTTCAGGGGGAGAAGTGGAAAAGCAGTATTTCTGAAAGGGTTCTTCAGGGAGAAGTGAAAAAAGCAGTATTCTTAATTTTTTTTTCAGGGGAGAAGTGAAAAAGCAGTATTTTTGAAAGGGTTCTTCAGGGAAAAGTGAAAAAGCTGTATTTTTTAAAGGGAGGGGAAAATAAATTGAAATTCTTCAATTTGTAATTCTAAAAGGGAAACGAAGAAACAAATAGAATTTCTTCAAAGTAAGTGAAAAAAGTAATTCTTAAAGGGTTCTTCATGGGAGAATTGAAGAAAGCAGTATTTTTTAAAGGGTCCTTCGGGGGAGAAGTGAAAAAGCAGTATTTATTTAAAGGGTTCTTCGGGGGAGAAGTGAAAAAGCAGTATTTTGAAAGGGTTTCTTCAGAGAGAAGTGAAAAAGCAGTGTTTTTTAAAGGGTTCTTCCAGGAAGAAGTGAAAAGCAGTGCTTTTTTCAGGGTTCTTCAGGGGGAAAAGTGAATAAGCAGTATTTTTTAAAGGTGTTTTCAGGGGAAAAGTGAAAAAGCAGTATTTTTGAAAGGGTTCTTCAGGGAAAAGTGAAAAAGCAGTATTTTAAAGAATTTTTCAGGGGAGAAGTGAAAAAAGCAATATTTTTGAAAGGGTTCTTCAGGGGGAGAAGTGAAAAAACAGTATTTTTTAAAGGGTTCTTCAGGGAGAAGTGAAAAAAGCAGTATTTTTAATTTTTTTAAAGGGAGAAGTGAAAAAGCAGTATTTTTGAAAGGGTTCTTCAGGGAAAAGTGAAAAAGCAGTATTTTTTTAATGGGAGGGAAAATAAGCAGAAATTCTTCAAGTTATACTTCTAAAAAAGGAAAAGAAGAAACAAATAGAATTTCTTCAAGGGAAGTGAAAAAAAGGAATTTTTAAAGGGTTCTTCAGGGGACAAATGAAAAAGCAGTATTTTTTAAAGGGTTCTTCACGGGAGAATTGAAGAAAGCAGTATGTTTTAAAGGGTTCTTCAGAGGAGAAGTGAAAAAGCAGTGTTTTTTAAATGGTTCTTCAGGGGAAAAGTGAAAAAGCAGAATTTTTAAAGGTGTTATCAGGGGAGAAGTAAAAAAGCAGTATTTTTAATAATTTTTTTCAGGGGAAAAGTGAAAAAGCAGTATTTTTTAAAGGATTTGTCAGGGGAGAAGTGAAAAAAGCAATATTTTTGAAAGGGTTCTTCTGGGGGAGAAGTGAAAAAGCAGTATTTTTGAAAGGGTTCTTCAGGGAGAACTGAAAAAAGTAGTATTTTTAATTTTTTTTCAGTAAAGAAGTGAAGAAAAAGCAATATTTTTTAAAGGGTTCTTCAGGGGAGAAGTGAAAATGCAGTAGTTTTGAAAGGGTTCTTCAGGGAGAAGTGAAAAAAGCAGTATTTTAAAGTTTTTTTTTCAGCGGAGAAGTGAAAAAAGCAATATTTTTTCAAGGGTTCTTGGGGGGAGAAGTGGAAAAGCAGTATTCTTGAAAAGGTTCTTCAAGGAGAAGTGAAAAAGCAGTGTTTTTTAAAGGGTTTTTCATGGGATAAGTGAAAAAAGCAATACTTTTTAAAGTTTTTTTCATGGGATAAGTGAAAAAAGCAATATTGTTTAAAGGGTTCTTCAAGGGAGAAGTGAAAAAGCAGTATTTTTGAAAGGGTTCTTCAGAGAAAACTGAAAAAAGCGGTATTGTTTTAATGTATGGAGAAAAAGTCAGAATTTCTTCAAGGGAGATAAAAAAAAAATAGAAAATTTCAAAGGACGAAGATGAAACAAGCAATTGAGAGGGAGGAGAAGAAAACAGAATTTCTTCAGGGTAGGAAAGAAAAAAAATTCTCAAAGAAAGAAAGAAGCGATAACGCTTCAAGGGCGGGGGAAAAATATGGGAAGAAAATCTACGAGGGAGAGAAGACAAAAAAAAAAAACCTGAAGGTCAGAATAAATGGTAGCAATCCCTGGCGACCATAAAACAAACCCTTCATATATATCTTGTACAAGAGGATGAGAGTCCGTCCTCTTCGAGGAAGAGGGCGAAAATCCTTTTCGAGGAAGAGGTAAGGATCCTCTCCGAGGAAGAGGGTGGGAGGGGGCGAAGCTTTTCGGGTGCTATGGACCTCATGCATCATATCGAATTTTACGTCACTCCAAAAACCTTCTTGGGCCGTTAGAGAAACTTGCATTTGCATACGTCAATAGCAAAATGATTTTACTCTTTGAGAGAGAGAGAGAGAGAGAGAGAGAGAGAGAGAGAGAGAGAGAGAGAGAGAGAGAGAGAGAGAGAGTCTTGAAGAAGTTGTCAGATGTTTGGCGTAACCAAGCTGGTTTCTTCTTTTACGTGGTTCCAGTTAACATAATGTACTTTCGCTTTGGTTCTGAATCATCATTATTCAAACTGAAGTTCCCTACCTGCATTCTGACCGATTTCTCTTTATTGTCACAGCTTGGCTTGTTTTTCTTAACCACAATCTCCTTAAGCCAGCAAGTCTCTGTTGAATAGTTCCAGTAATTTTTGGGCAAGTTGGCTTCAAAAGATAAAAGAAAATAATTGTTACAAATGTCCGGTTTTTTTTTAAATTTCCATATGCCGATTACTTGCCGGGAGCGTTGTTGGAATACTGCATTTTCTGAAATGCTTTCCGGCGGGGATAAATGCATTTTGTACAACGCATTACACTAGACGTACAGAATGAAAGGGCATGCAACAAAAATCTACGGCTCACCATTCAGACTGAAGGCGTTCCCTCTTTTCAATAATCTTCGGCAACTTTGATCTGTTAAATTTTTCCTACTTTGTTTCCGCCAGAGTCTCATCTCCAGGACTCGAGGCTTCCTGGCTTTTCATCTCGCCTAATTCCACATTTTCAATTCCACTGCTTCTCAATTTCTGGCCTCCTGAGATTCGGGGAGAAAAAAATGACTTCCAGCCAGTCTCTTGGCTTCCTACCTCGACGAGGTTTCATTTGCACTTGCACGAATTAACAGACGGAGAAATGAGATCTGGTGATTGAGTAAGGAAAATTTCTTCTCCCAAAAAGCAGACAGACAGAAAGACTCGCTCTCTCTCTCTCTCATACACACACACACACACACACACACACACACACACACACACACATATATATATATATATATATATATATATATATACACTGCTAATATATATATATATATATATATATATATATATATATATATATTTATATATATACTGTATATATAATAACAAACGTAAGCATGCGTTAACATATCTTTAGCCATAATGTGTTCTTGTCAGAACACATTACCATTATCAAAATTAACATAATTGTCTCTGCAATGAACAGACCACAACATATATAAGCGGAGATCCACAGGAGAAATGACAGGCAGAAGTTCAGCATAAGCGCTTTCCGTTTATTAACGCATCATTTGTGCCCAGATCGATGCGCGTTAATAAACGTGAAAGCGCTTGAATTAATTTCTGCCTATCATTTCCTGTATTCTGCTTTTATACACTGAAGTCACGTGCATACTGTGTTTTTAAGCATATATATATATATATATATATATATATATATATATATATATATATATATAAATATATATATATATATATATATATATATATATCTATCTATATATATATATATATATATATATATATATATATATATATATATATATATATATAATGTAGAGGGTGTGATCTAGGCTCCTTCTTCCGGCTCTGCACTTTCAGAACAAGGTTGCTGGCCTTACCCTGTTCTACTTTAATACGACCCACCCACCACAGTCGACTTACACCTCTTACATAATTCAATACTTAGATTGTCAAGGGAACACTGACTCCACAACGTTTCCACCAACAGGCAAGTACTCAAGACACGAGTAGATATTCATCTAAAATGAAAAGCCAGTCTCCTGTTCAGAGATCCCCAATGACATTGTTTGCTGGCTGAATAGTTGACAATCCAGGAATAGCCAATCTGTAGAGGAAGGGGAGAGTTTATGGGGGTTGGGGGGGGGGACAGGATGGCGAAGTTCGAGCAGAACTACTGCAATAAGTCGACCGAGAATTCAACCAAAGTCCCAATCAGAATCTCACTATTCTGGCCTGCTCGGTATTTTGTTTTATTTGAAGAAACGTAAAGCAACAAATGCCTATAGGCTACTTTGTGACATTTATCTGCAAGTCTTAGTGAACACGTCAGCGTATCGAGAGACTGGAAACTCTGTAATTCTTTATCGTTACGAAAGCAACCGTATTTTTACAGCATATACCTATTTAGTAAGGAAACAGAGTTGCATTGGTCTAGAAGCACTGTTTGTGTCACGCTCAGATGTTGTTGTTCGCCGTGCAACAGCAGCAGTCGGTGTTGCACCGATGATCAAGAGTATGTAAATACTTAGCATGATGCTGCCCACTTATCCACTTTAAGCCATAGTGCATTTGGGGATTAGGTTGTGATAATTCCGGCGTGGAGCTGGTTAATGGAGCCTACTGTAGAAAAAAAGCTACGGTTGTAAGGCGCGCGCACGAGCGTGTGGTGTGTGTGTGTGTGTGTGTGTGTGTGTGTGTTGTGTTACGTCAAAGCAGAAGATAAGAATGGTTATCTTGAACGAGGTGGCTTCAGCACCCTTCAGTTTGAAGGAATATCCACCTGGTATGTGTGTGTGTGTGTGTGTGTGTGTGTGTGTGTGTGTGTGTGTGTGTGTGGGTTCTTTTTATTTAATTTTTTGTTTTCTCTTATCTGATATCTTTTGCCAGTAGGTTCATAAAAAGGTCATTTGACAACTGATATTGAAGTAATAATTTGTTTCCCGGATGAAATTCATGCGCGAGGAGTTTATTTTGTAGCGACTGACTATTCTTTTCTGTAGTGTTTTCTTGCCTCCATGAATGGCGAAAGGAGTTGACGGGCAATGCATTGTAAATACCCCTGAACTACATGTAACCCAAATTTGGATGCCTCTTTATAAGCAAAATTTAGAGTATGACGTTGAATAACAACTTCGTGTTACCGTCTCATATACTCTGTCAGTGGCTGTTTTCTCAGAAGTAGCAGGGGATTTAATCAAGATTATCCTTACACCAAGTATTTAATTTCCTTTTACTGTACCTCCGTGCTTATTCTCTTTCTTCCATTTTACTTTTACCCTCTCCTTAAAACTTTGTTTCATTGTGTATATAAACAAAATATATATATATATATATATATATATATATATATATATATATATATATATATATATATATTGTATATATAGTATATATATATGTGTATATATATATATATATATATATATATATATATATATATATATATATATATGCATATATAATATATACAGTTACATCTCTAAAACCTTTTACACTAAATTACCCTTTCAGCGCTGACTGTCCTCACACGTCCCAGCGCTTGGCCTTTGACCTGAATTTTATATCCCATTTTCCATTTTATACTGGAGAATTACTGAGACTGTAATCGTTCAACAAAAAACTGAGGGGAAAAGAGAGGCAGGATTACTCTAAGGCCCAACTTTCTGACATTTCTTTGTAGCGCAACTCTAGGAACGACAGCTTGTCTAGGAACGCTAGGAACGAAAGCTTTTCCAGCCCAAGGTTGATGCAAGAACCTTGATCCAACTCTGGAACGCTAGAAACAAATGCTTGTCCAACTCAAGGATGATGTAAGGACCTTCATATGTAGACCTTGGTCCAACTCTGAAACGCTAGGAACGACAGCTTGTCCAGCCCGTTCGGACCTTGGTCCAACTCTAGAAGGCAATGGATGACAGGTTGTCCAGCCAAAGGTCGATTTCAAAAACCTTGATAAGGATCTTGGTCCAACTCTGGAACTCTATGGACAACATCTTGTCCACCCCAAAGGTTTATATAAGGACTTTATATGTGGACCTTGATCCAACTCTGGAGTGCTAAGAACGACGGCTTGTCCAGTCCAAGGTTGATGTAAGGACCTTCACATATAGACCTTGGTCCAACTCTGGAATGCTAGGAACAACAGCTTGTCCAGCCCAAGGTTGATGCAAGGGCCTTCATATATGGACCTTAGTCCAACTCTGGAATGCTAGGAGCAACAGCTTGTCGAGCCCAAGGTTGATGTAAGGACCTTCATATATGGACCTTAGTTCAACTCTGGAACGCTAGGAACAACAGCTTGACCAACCCAAGGTTTATATGAGGACTTCTATATATAGACCTTGGTCCAACTCTAGAGCGCTAAGAACGACAGCTTGTCCAGCCAAAGGTTGGTGTAAGAACTCTGGTATAGACTTTGGTCCAACTCTGGAATGTTAGGAACAACAGCTTATCCAACTCAAATTTGAAGTGAGTATCTTGAT
>NC_089796.1:70121362-70123862 GCF_040412425.1 Macrobrachium rosenbergii | reverse complement strand
AGTTACTCAAACACCAAGCTTCTTCTTATGAAGGAAGTGAACAACGGGATGTGTAAAAGTTCACCAGCACTGAATATTATGTCCCCAACAACTCACGGACATCTTGCCGAGTTGACAATATAATTATGTTTAAAGGTGATGAGACTTCATCCATATTCTTGGCTTGTGCAGACGCCCTGCCCTCATCAATTATAATTTTCATGAGATAATTCATGTATGGTCCGGTCTACCTTGCCAATGCACTTCCTTCTTTTTCAGGTTCATGGGGACCAAATGATGCCCATAGAAATGCCACAGTCACCTATCAGAACCCAAGACTTTTAGAAAGGTGAACTGCCTATCATATTTCAAAAACGCTGCCTTCAATTAAACACCGGGAACAGCAACTTGCAGAGGGCTGCAACACAAACCACTTATGCACAGCGTAATTCAAGATAATGCAGTAGCAAGTCAAACCAATGGTAGCATATTATTCTGTGACATCATGGCTAAACATCACAAGTTATTTCTGAGGCCCACTTATCTTATCTGTTACTTATCAATCAACTTTTTAAAGCAACATTGCTCGAAAATGAATGGAATACTCCACCCTGTATCCCGCTTGCTCCATAGCTCAAGCTTCTGAGCAACAGTTGAGTGTTTACGAGATGTCATTTCTCCAAGTATCGCCCTTGGTCACATTATCAAAACACATTCATTGGAATGCAAAAGAAATATTTTCACTTCACACTCAAGGAAGGACAGGTAAGAATTTTAACATGAGTTGCATGTATCTGCATAGGAATTTCAAATGCCACGCGAGATACAACGTCCAATACTTAATATGTCGTGTTTTATATCGCACATTTAGACATCCTTATCCGCAGGTCAAACCATTTTTATGCCTGTTTTTCGTTTTAGATCGAATCCAGAGAAATGAAATTAAGGAAATCTTGAAAAAAAAAGTATTACAAAGAAAGATGTCCAGTACAGAAGGAAGGAAGGAAGCCTTCCGGCTGAAGACCAGAAACTATTTTTTTTTTTTTTTTAAACTATTAAAATGGCCCCATATCCTTCAGATTTCCTCGTGAGTGAGTGAGTGAGTGAGTCAGTCTCGAAACTGCCCTCTCGCTGATTGTCTCCGCTTTCCCCTCGGCCTTCCTGCCATATATATCTACCCCTACAGAAGCCCTTTCAGCAATCCTTCTCCCCTCAAGACACAGCCCCTCATAGGGTTCTTTTGTCTCACTCTGATTGCCTTCCCTCTCTCGCTACGCAAAGCACCACTTCATGGCTCTTAAGCTCTCTCCAAATTACTTTCATCACCTGCCTCCACATCTACGCTTTGGAGAAAGGTTTTGGGTCTTCTTTCTTATTGTGAGGGGGAGAGGGGGAGTGTGGCTGTTCGAGTAATCCGGTGTTTCTAATGCTTATGTTTTTGCAAGGTATTCTGAAGATTCGACAATCCTTACACCAAAAGATTACTTTGTATTTGTGATTGAATTGCAGACAGTAACAATTTCCTTGGCTTAGCTGCTGTAGGCTAATTGTTCTTGCTTCTGTTGGTTTATGTATTCGACAAATAAATTTGAAGGTATATATGTGAAGCGGCCTCTGAAATGCCATTAAGTCATGAGTAGGTCATATATCAATAGTGAAAGAATAGCTTAGTTAGACAATCAACAAATGACAATGGCTGTAACGTACATGAAGTAAATAGGTAATCCGTTTGTAGAGGATTTTTGTAGTATTTATCAACAACCTAAGCTTAAGAATAAAGAATATATTTTAGATGAGATACACACTGTAAGAGTCATATATACTTCTATGTGTGTTTATATATATATATATATATATATATATATATATATATATATATATATATACACATATACATATACACCTATATATATACTGTATATATATATATATATATATATATATATTTGTGTGTTTACATATATATATACATACATATATATACTGTATATATATATATATATATACAGTATATATATATATATATATATATATATATATATATATATATGCATAATTATATATTATATATATAATGTATATATACACAATTATATATACATACAGTGTATATATATATATATATATATATATATATATATATATATATATATATATATATATATATATATATATATATATATATATATATATATATATATATATATATATATATATATATATATATATATATACACGAACTTGATGACGCGCGCTATGCTGCGCTGGAACCCGACACTGCCCTTCAAATCTCCTCTACCCTCCTGATCCCCTACCTACCCCCTCCTACCCGGGGCGAACAAACAGGTTTGCAGGAGGAGGGTGGATGTGTCACGTCTCCCCTACCTTCCCGATCCCCTACCTACTCCGCCCCTACCCGGGACGGACAAACAAGACCCACTCGGATTTTATTATTATAGATTATATGTTATATATTACACGACCACAGGTCACCGGGGGAAATTAATTTCGGACTTTTAAA
>NC_089796.1:70096362-70113862 GCF_040412425.1 Macrobrachium rosenbergii | reverse complement strand
ATACATACATACATATATAAAAAGACAGAATCCACGAAAGAAAAGAGAAACAATGGAGTGCTGCAAGGCCTTTCGACTCCTAGTCCTTTACTTAGCAGACTGAAGAATTATAAAAATAAGTTTACTAAGAAAGCTCATATAAATGACAAATGGTGATTACAAAGGAAAACATATGTACATGGAATCCAACACAACTGAAGAATTAGTAGAACTGCCAAAACAGGGTTAAATATTTAAGAGGTTTTGTATGACCAGTTATAATTCCCCTTCCCTAATATTTCCGAGGTAGGGCGAATTGGATAATAAACAACATTCGTAGCTTAATGTTTGTGAATAACAAAATGTCACGGTGGTGTGAGAAAAAATCATAAATAGCTACGTGTTTTCAACGTACCAATCGGCTGTCATAGTTCGGATGGGTTGATATCAAAGCTAAGTGAAATTACTTGCATTCGACGGGTATATGTAAGGCAGAGTCGGCATCAGTTTATGCCTCTCTTGACAGCCCAGTGGTGATAAAGAGTTCTGGCGTCACTGAAATCGTTGGTTCACGCTGTTCGGTGGGTCGAGTTCGCCAGGTGACGAACCACTTACCAGCTATAATTCCTATACCGTATTATTCCCAAGGCAGAGCGAATTTGATATTAAACATCATCTGGTTTAATGTTTGTGTGTATATAATATATATGCATATATATTTATATATGTATATATATATACACACACTTGTAGTATATAAATATATATATATATATATATATATATATATATATATATATATATATATATATATATATATATATATATATATATATATATATATATATATACACGTTAACACACACAAGCAATGTATACTGTATATGTATATATACATGTACATATGTTTATCTAAATATAAAATTTAAATATGTATATATATTATATATATGTATATATACACGCGTATATAAAGAGTATCCTCGAATCACAGTGGTTAGATTGGCCTTACCAAGTAAAAAAAAACTGAATAAAATAAAAGGAATTAATGAGTGTACAATCAACTTACGAGAATCGATTCGCTAAATTTCGTTTCACAGTTGTCAGTTCGTTTTTTCCCCTTGCGAGAATACAGTCACTCCACTCGTGAGAAGAAAAGCACTGCAAGATTCCTGAGAACCTCGTAATCGCAGTACTCCCCACTAAGTGACTTGATAATCGCTCCAGAATATCCAGAAAATAGCTTGACATCCGATCCGCATTATTTAACGAATGGCAAAACGACATAAAAAAAAAAAAAGCTACCTAAACATTTATGAAATGAGTCTGAAAACGTTTTTAGGGAGAAACATCTTTCCAATTACCGAGTATTAGGAGAATAATGAGTTTTTTCCGGCAGAAAAACACATCATAAATTTAAATGTTTTTGCTGACGCAAAATTTGCTTTTAACTTATTTTGAACTCTTTATTCCAGGAGAGACGAGGAACTGGTTGACTTCGTAAGTATAACACGCATTTCCTTTTAACTAAGTGACCAAGGTACGTAACGTCTTCGAGTCCTATTTTGTACACAGATACACGTATTTCTTTTTGGATTTCTCAGAAAACATCCTCATGAATAAATGAACAAATAAATTCACGCAGTCATGTACAGGCGTTTCTGAGGACGAGGAAAAAGAGAGTTATTATGGAGAACAATTTTTGTATCTGTGGAGCCAATTTATTTTCCAGGTCCTGCATAATTTAATCTCCCCAGGCAAGTTCTTCCCTCAACCCAGAAAAAGGTTAATGCTCTTGTCACTTCCAGGTTCTGTTGGTTAGCATAATATGCCAGTATCCATTTACAGCTGAGTGCCCTCGTGAGTGACCCACGGCCTTAGCAAACATAGGCTCCTATATTCGACGAAGGACTTGAGGCTCAGCTGGGTGGTTCAACTCACGGCTCACTTTTACTGGGGCCGGAGATAGCTCCCTGGTTACCGCCCACCAGTTCACCCAGCTGTAAATGGACAACTGCAAGTTCTGGGGCCGAGAAAAAGGGCATATGGTTAATAATCTCTCCCTTAAAGACCTATTGAGGAAAGGGAGGCTTAAGGCTCTATCCTCCTGGTGCCATTCCTCCCAAAGTGAAAAGCATATATATATATATATATATATATATATATATATATATATATATATATATATATATATTTATATATATATATATATATATATGCATATATGTAGTCACGTATATATTCATATGTATGTGTACTGTGTGTGTGTATATATAATATATATATATATATGTATATATATATATATATATATATATATATATATATATATATATATATATATATATATATATATATATATATATATATATATTATAGATTGATAAATGGATAGATAGAACAGATGTAGAAATATGCATCTACACACATACGCACAAATATGTATTAATGTAAATATGCAAATGATCTTACTCGGGTACTCACCGACGACAGGACCCCTTTAAAATGTAATTTTTTTCCCTCTCCCCTTTTTTTTGAGCAATTTAGGCTTAAAGCCCGGATGCAGGGAATGCAATCACTCTCCGACGTCCAAAAGGGCCGTTGCGATTGACTAGTCACGGTCATGAATGTGGCTTATGGACGATTGGGCTCGATCATTCATTCGCCTTTATCATCTCTCCATTTCCCTACTTTATTTCACTGGCGTGTGTTTCCGGGGACGTCCTCCAAAGCTTATGGACTCTGCCGCCAGCCTTATCTCGTTTCGAAGGTGTGTGTGTGTGTCGTCGTATTTAGTTTTATTCCGTTTGTTGTCTTCCTTTTCCTTCCCCCACCCCCCCAAACAAAATTTGCCCTCTCTCTCTCACTCTCTCTTCTCCCTATTTCTCTCTCTCTCTCTCTTTTCTCTCTTCTGACTTTCCCTCTCTCTCTCTCACCCCCCATCTCTCCCTCTCTCTCTTTCTCTCTCTCTCTCTCTCTCTTCTGACTCTCCCCTCTCTCTCTCTTTCACCCCCAACTCTCCACCTCTCTCTATATCTCTTCTCTCTCTCTTCTGACTCTCCCCTCTCTCTCTCTTTCATCCCCATCTCTCCCTCTCTCTCTATCTCTTCTCTCTCTCTTCTGACTCTCCCCTCTCTCTCTCTTTCACCCCCATCTCTCCCTCTCTCTCTATCTCTTCTCTCTCTCTTCTGACTCTCCCCTCTCTCTCTCTTTCATCCTCATCTCTCCCTCTCTCTCTCTATCTCTTCTCTCTCTCTTCTGACTCTCCCCTCTCTCTCTCTTTCACCCCCATCTCTCTCTCTCTCTCTCTCTCTCTCCTCTCTCTCTCTCTCTCTCTCTCTCTCTCTCTCGTGTTAAGCTAATGACATCCTTTACTAAGAAGCGAAATAACAGCCAAGAACAACTTAGGTCATTTTGTGTTAAAAGGTTC
Source organism: Macrobrachium rosenbergii (assembly GCF_040412425.1). Taxonomy (NCBI): domain Eukaryota; kingdom Metazoa; phylum Arthropoda; class Malacostraca; order Decapoda; family Palaemonidae; genus Macrobrachium; species Macrobrachium rosenbergii. Next base: position 70,110,453 of record NC_089796.1, on the reverse strand, counting down.
TTTCAATTAAATTCACTTAAGGTAGATAAGCTTGCTTAAATAAAAAAGGATTTCAAATTTTAATTCATTAAAAGTCCGTGAAAGATATGAGCACTGCTTGCTGTCTTCATTGTTTATCATAATCAAAAGCATGCCCAGTTATTTATCATGCTTTGACACCATATCATAAATAGTTCTCTCTCTCTCTCTCTCTCTCTCTCTCTCTCAAAAATAACATCTAATTATTTCTACCTTTCCTGAGACTTCGAAACAGCCTGGTTCAGATCATTCAATCTCTCTCTCTCTCTCTCTCTCTCTCTCGTTCTCAAAAATAAGACCTGATTATTTCTACCTTTCCCGAGGCTTAGAAACAGCCTGGTTCAGATCTCTCTCTCTCTCTCTCTCTCTCTCTCTCTCTCTCTCTCTCTCTCTCTCTCTCTCTCTCTCTCTCTCTCTCTCGCTAATCACGTACACCTAAATGCTCAAGAAATATATGACATTTTCCCATGCATAAACCAGATTCATCCCAGTGATCTCTCTCTCTCTCTCTCTCTCTCTCTCTCTCTCTCTCTCTCTCTCGTCGGCCACAGAAAGAGTCCCGTTATGCAATATTGCTAATGGAATCCAATGAATTCCCTTTAGAGTCTATTAGTTGTTTATGGCTCCACTGCGCCCGTCCTCTATTTCTGGCAGCCAGAGGATTTTACAGTACCTATGCCCTTTAAGGCACGGCCCTTTACTTGAAGCCCTGGGAGGGAAGTGGCGGGCCCTTACTCGAAGCCAGTTCAGGGAAATGATTGGTCGTAGTCATATCCAAGGAGAGCTTCGCCAATCGTCAATCGGCGGGAGTTTTCATTTCGTCTCAACGCGATGAGCCTTGACATTCTTTGCGGGGCCAGTTATCCTTTTCAAGTTTTGCTTACTTATAGTTCATTATCATATATATATATATATATATATATATATATATATATATATATATATATATATATATATATATATATATATATATATATATGTATATATATATATATATATATATATATATATATATATATATATATATGTATATATATATATATATATATATATATATATATATATATATATATGTGTGTGTGTGTATTATGTGTGCTTTATAATCGCCCTTCTCGTGATTTTATTAATCTTACACCATAAGAAAGGCTGAAACGCAGTTGGAGATCTTGACCAGTGTCGGACGGAATCAGTAAAGACCTACAACCTGTTTCACAGTTTTATATATATATATATATATATATATATATATATATATATATATATATATATATATATATATATATATATATATAATGTGTGTGATTATTGTGTAATTTTACAGGTACAATCTCATCTCAATTTCCTCAAACTTTTTTCTTGTTCCTTCTCAGTTTCCTCGTACTTTTTTCTGCAAACCTTGGAAGCGAGTGGGAAATAACCCAAGAAGCTCTCCCTTTCGTTCGGGGATTCGAACCGACGACACACGATACCACGAGAGAGAGAAAAGCTACCGCTTTGGTATACCATGGTGCGAGAAACGAAGAGAATCTATTTCAGAGCTAAAATAGAGGGCTCCTCGCCATCGTACCATAATGTTTAATCGGATTTGGCTTTGCAGACTGAAACGCATATAGGACCTACTGGTTACATTTACTAGATGCGTATTATTTTTAATAGCCATGATTTGATTAAACGGCTTTCTACTTCATTTGACCGTTAACTAAGTTTAGTTCGCTCCTCCTAAACTTGCCTTTCAGTCGCTCTTGTTGTATCTAACATTTTTATGTCGTTTTCCCCACTTACATCGTCACTCCTTGCGTTTGTAAAAACTATTATTATTATTATTATTATTATTATTATTATTATTATTATTATTATTATTATTATTATTATTCAGAAGATGAAACCTATTCATATGGAACATGCCCACAGGAGCCACTAACTTGAAAATCAAGCTTCCAAAGAATATGGTGTTCACTAATAAGAGGAGGTAAGGGGAAATACAGAAAGAAGAGATCTCGCATACTAAATAAGAAAAAAAAAAATAAACAAATTAATAAAGATAAAAATGTATTTAAATGCAAAGAGAATAGTATTAGGGTAGTAATGAGAGACCCGAATCATATCAGACACAGCAGTCTGTAATTTATCCTCTTTAATTCTGTCAATTTGGTAATTACGTTACTAGAACCAACACCCAGAGCAATTAGTAAGTTATCACAACAACCGTTTCCTAATGCATGGTCAGTTCATAAATGAAGCTCTTTCAATGTGCAGGTACAGAACATGTTTTCCGTACGGCTACTTTCATTCCTAATTCACCCAGGTGATCAGTTCTTTTATGTCCGCTAGTAATATCAAATTCAGTGAAGCATAATGCAAAGATTCTGTTAATTTAAAACACTTGTAGTTCTAGAGCAACTGGCGTGGCACAACATATGTTGTTATCTATGTCAAATGGTGAGAAAAGTTGGTCTGTTTAATACCTTGCAGTTGAGTAGAAAATATTCGATTAAATATATATATATATATATATATATATATATATATATATATATATATATATATATATATATATATGTATGTATATATATATATATATATATATATATATATATATATATATATATATATATATATATATATATATATATATATATATATATAACATACAACGTACTCACACACATGCACACATACATTACACTTTTTACATATATATATATATATATATATATATATATATATACATATATATATATATATATATATATATATATATATATATATATATATATATATATATATATATATATATATACAAGTTTGAGCTTTTAATCTCTATCTCAGGTAATTACCGATACAGTTACCTTGCTTCATTCTCTCACCTGGGAACAGGTGGCCAAAGTTCTGACATGTCTGGTCACTGAATAAGAAATTTACTTTGCGATTTCTCTAAAATATAAGAAAATAAGAGACCTTCAATAAGAAAAATATCAATTTATCCGAATATAAAAATTTCAACCTATAACTGCCATTCAAAATGGCAGGAACTTTTAATGAAGGGAAAACTATACATACACACACATATACAAATTAATATCGTCAGCACTCAACTTTTCCCTGAATTTACCAAGACAAGAAAAGGATATGCATAAAACTCCACTCAAGAAGAATAACAACATCCTCTATCGCCATTGATGTTGTGACGTGACGCCAGTTTTAGAAGCCATGAAACACTCAATCAATCATCGCCATTTCTTAACTCGTCAAATCGCAGCCACAGTGCAAAAGGCATTGGTACTTCTAAGAGCTATATATTATCTACCTGCGCTTCGTAAGAAGTTCCCCCCTTCTCTCAATTATTCCTTAGAAAGGTCTCTCTCTCTCTCTCTCTCTCTCTCTCTCTCTCTCTCTCTCTCTCTCTCCGTTTCACTTGGTCGAAAATAATGTCTACCAGTTTTCACACATTTGCTTTTTTATAAATATTGCAATAAGACAGTTTAACTTTACCATACGTCACCTAATGCTCATTTTACCTCTCTCTCTCTCTCTCTCTCTCCCCCTAGTGGTCCAATACCACTACCATCATCTCTCTCTCTCTCTTCCCCCCAGTGGGCCAATACCACTACCATCATCTCTCTCTCTCTCCTCTCCAGTGGGCCAATACCACCACCACCACCACCATCATCTCTCTCTCTCTCTCTCTCTCTTCTTCTCACCCTGTCTATCTCCCTCTCGCTCCAGTGGGCCAATACCACCACCACCATCAGCATCTCTCTCTCTCTCTCTCTCTCTCTCTCTCTCTCTCTCTCTCTCCAGTGGGCCAATACCACCACCACCATCATCTCTCTCTCTCTCTCTCTCTCTCTCTCTCTCTCTCTCTCTCTCTCTCTCTCTCCAGTGGCCAATACCACCACCACCATCATCATCTCTCTCTCTCTCTCTCTCTCTCTCTCTCTCTCTCTCTCTCTCTCTCTCTCTCCCTGTCTATCACCCTGTCTATCTCCATCTCGCCCAGTGGGCCAATACCACCACCCACCATCAGCATCTCTCCTCTCTCTCTCTCTCTCCAGTGGGCCAATACCACCACCACCATCATCATCATCATCTCTCTCTCTCTCTCTCCAGTGGGCCAATACCACCACCACCATCATCATCATCTCTCTCTCTCTCTCTCTCTCTTTCTCCAGGGCCAATACCACCACCACCATCATCTCTCTCTCTCTCTCTCTCTCCAGTGGGCCAATACCACCACCACCACCATCATCATCATCTCTCTCTCTCTCTCTCTCCCCTATCTCTCTCCCTCTCTCTCCAGTGGGCCAAAACCACAACTCTCTTTCTCTCTCTCTCTCTCTCTCTCTCTCTCTCTCTCTCTCTCCAGTCTCCATCTCTCTCTCTCCTCCACCACCACCACTATCATCATCTACGCTTGACATCTGATGAATCTTCCTGTTAACAAGACAAAAAAAAGTCTCTCGAGTTCTCTTCAATGTCGATGAAAAAGCGACTTTTGCCTCCTCAGCTTAATCGATGAAGGTTGACTCTTTCCCTTCGTCTCCTCTCTTCTCTTCACTTCATTTAATTTTATTTTCTCATTTTCTTTTAGTTTCATCTTCCATTTTTCCCCTCCCCCTCGCTCTATCTTGTCTTACTGTTGTCATATTCGTCTTACTCGTTTTGTTTGACCACCAAACCTAATCGATATCTCCTCTCTCTCTCTCTCTCCTCTCTCTCTCTCTCTCTCTCTCTCTCTCTCCCTTGATATTCCTAGAGGTGGACTATATGTATGTACTATGTATGTATGTATGTACGTAAGAATACATACATACAATCATACATACAGTACATACTATTCCTAGATGTGGACTATATCTATGTATGTATGTACGTACGTATAGTCATGCATATATGTACGTACGTAAGAATACATACATACATCTGAAGAATTTACATGAGTAAACACATAACTCAGAAAGGCGAAATGACTTCCACAAGCAACAGTAGTGACGAAATCTTCATTCACCAAATCATTGCAAATTTGATCGAAACCGGTTTGGCAATTGTATTGGGATCTTCTCCTCCTTGCTCCCAACAAAATAAGTATTTTAGAGTGTCTTCAAATTCGTACTGCATCAAGGAGAATGTATTACATAAATTCCCACCCCTAAACCTTTCCTCCCTTACCATCCACAATTACACAAAATGAAGTAAGGTGTTAACTATTCTCAAGTGAAGGAAGGTCTGTAATCCTAAATGTCTTATATTAATTGAATTTCAATATAAATTTATTTACAATTACATTATGTCAAGGAAATTATAATACCCAGAAAATCACGATTATACACATTTAAAATTAGGTCTGAGTCTCTACTGTAGATTTATATCACTCTTACTTTGTTGAGACCGGGTTTTATCACAGATCTCTCCCTCTCTCTCTCTCTCTCTCTCTCTCTCTCTCTCTCTCTATATATATATATATATATATATATTATATATATATATATATATATATATATATATATATATATATATATACATACAGATATGGTTGTATGTATGTATGTATGTATGTGTATATATATATATATATATATATATATATATATATATATATATATATATATATATATATATATAAAAATGAATATGAGAACATTAGTATCACATAAATAAATTTCTGACTCACATCGGGACGAACCCCGGTCTTCCAAGTAAATGGTAATAATAAACATAAGGAACATAGAACAGACAAAAATAACAAGAAAAGCCAGTAATGGCGATAAAATAAGGTCAGAGTAGATAGCCTGAATGAAGTAATGTATTGCGCTGTATTTCTTAAAGTGGGGAAAACGAATATGACAGAAGCACTATTTAAAAGCAGACAGTCTGTCAACATCTTTTAAAACGTCAACAAGATTCACCGAAGGATGTGGACTCTGAGTGACACATCTCAGCATGTTGTTTCTTTAACCACTTTTAGTTTTCTGTAAAAGAAAACTATTGTGCCGGCTTTGTCTGTCCGTCTGCACTTTTTTTTGTCCGACCTCAGATCTTAAAAACTACTAAGGTGGAGGGCTGCAAATTGGTATGTTGATCATCCACCCTCCAATCATCAAACACACCAAATTGCAGCTATCTAGCCTCAGTAGTTTTTAATTGATTAAAGGTTAAAGTCAGCCATATTCGTGCTTCCATAACGACACAGGCCAGCCACCACAGGCCATGGTTAAAGTTTCATGGCTGCGGCTCATACAAAGCATTACTGAGGCCACCAGATAGATCTGTTTTCGGTGGCCTTGGTTATACGCTGTAAAGAAAACTCGTTTCTCCGGCGCATTTTTCACTGGATTTCTTTTGTACTCTATTATTTATTTCTTTTCTTTCCTTATTTTGCCCGGGAGCTTTCTTTTTTTTTTTTTTTTACTTTGAAAGACGTCACAACAACAGACCACTTCCTTTTTTAAATTCTTTTATTTTATATAAACACACAATAATATCGCTTTCGTTCGGATTTTCATTGTTTTATATAAAAAAAAAAGTAGAAAATTGCGCCAAAGCTTCTTCGGCGCAATCCAGTTTTCTGTACAGCCGCCACGGAAAATAGATATATCTTTCGGTGGTCTCGGTATAATGCTGTATGAGCTGCGGCCCATGAAACTTTAACCACGGCCCGGTGGTGGCCTATCCTATACCGTTGGCAGAAGCTAACGATTATGACTAACCCAACCTTAAATAAAAATAAAAAACTACTGAGGCTAGAGGCCTGCAAGTTGGTATGTCTGATGATTGGAGGGTGGATGACCAACATAGATATCTGCAGCCCTCTAGCCTCAGCAGTAGTTTTTCAGATCTGAGGGCGGACAGAAAAAGTGCGGACAGAATAAAGTGCGGACCGACATACAAAGCCGGTACAATAGTTTTCTTTTGCAGAAAGCTAATAAAATTGCGTTTTTGACAGCCTTTATTTATACTGTTGGAAGACGTCGTATCTTGTGATCGCTTCAGTTATTTGCATTGTTTACATAATCGAACAACAGCGTTGCTTTTGTTTGGATTTTGATGATATCAGCTTTGAACTATGAAACTGAATTGCGAACAGCTTTCCGGAAATCAAACTTACGAATGTGCCAGCAATTTTGCATATGTAAGTGCATAAAGTTGCCATGGTTTACAAGTGAATAATTAACAGATAAATGAATCCAAGAGAAATTTGTACTGGATGAAGTTATCAACCTTTAACATTTATCTATTATAGTTCAACTGAGGAGGAACTACAAACAAACACGCGTACACACACTAAGTCCTTTGTTTACATTTAAACGCTCCATAGCTTAAAAATACGACAGGTAATTGTTATGGAGGCTTATATGAATTGCCCCCCGAACCCCCAAGCCCCAACCCCACCTTGCAATAAAAAATAACAATACCTCCTTGTTCATCCTTCAAAACGCCCACCATACGGCGCGAGGCAGCAGTGGTGAGGGAGATGACCCATCTTCACCTTCAGGAGGCCGAGGAGCGAAAAAAGGGCCCGTGATTATTTTCCCCTTTGAACCGCGAAAGAACGACCTAATAAAAACCCAATCACATATAATAGCAGGACGAATCGCCGGGTGTCTGTAGCCGGACCGGAGGCATTTTTGGAGCGCATAGACTTCGTTTCCAATAATTAGTCTGCGAGTTATGATAATTGGATGGCGAAAGAACTGCACCGTCCGCTCGTTAGAGGACCGAATGAATATAACTTATATACAGCGAAATAACCGGAAGTGCATCTTTTGAGAGGCGATGAATGGAGTCCTTCATGGCTTCGGAAAGGAGGGGAAAGCACTTTGGCCAGGACGAGAGAGAGAGAGAGAGAGAGAGAGAGAGAGAGAGAGAGAGAGAGAGAGAAGAGAGAAGAGCGAGAGAGAGAGCATTACCTTGCTTTTGCCTGTTATCACCTGGTGCTTTTGCAGAATAATACACAATATATATATATATATATATATATATATATATATATATATATATATATATATACATAATGAACTAAATCCATATTTAATACTAAAGCTGATTTTCCCATAAGAAGGGAGGCTTCTTTCGGTTTCTTTCAGGTACTTTTGATTGATAGCGACCTTGAAATCCGTTTCAAGGTCACTTTCTTATTTTCAAGTCCGAAAGAAGTCAACATCAGAAAACTTCTGTTAAAAATTTTTGGTATAATTTTTTTCAACACTAAGAAACCGGGTTGATTCAAAATGTCGCTTTTCGCCAATTCAAAAATCGATGACAATTTTTATTCAAAAGAAAAGCAGAAATCAAATAATTATCTGATAAGTCTTTGACTTTATCTATTGTGATGGAGTCAGGTATGAAGGGACTTTGTTTTGAGGTATTCATATTTATTTTACGTTAACAGGGCTGTACAATTTATTTGTCAAAAACTGAAAGGCGTCGGTACCATACACGATTTTCTGTACAAATGTGTTAATAATAATAATAATAATAATAATAATAATAATAATAATAATAATAATAATAATAATAATAATAAAATAATACATTCACTTGCCAGCCGTACTGAATGTTTGGAGAATTTTCAGATATGCAAGTTGAATCTCGGTACACAAATTTCCCAATTTGGGCCACTAAAATCTCCTGGTTTCAATTTTCTCATGCACGGCAGAAGGGAGGTCCGAAGAGCTAATTTCCACGTATGAATTCAAAATTACCCTCGAATCAAATCATAACTGCAAGAAAATTATACTAAAATCATTCATATCACACTCTCTGAAGACCCCGGTAAGACACGTTTAGCCATTGTGGGCAAGTACCCATCAGAAGACATACGCCCGCTGGGGTAATAATCATTATCGCTTTGTGCTTAAGCCTTGGGAAGTTCCCTTCTTGCTGGGACATTTACCCAAAAGTTTTCTTTCTTCTTTTTTCTCTCCATTTACGAAAGATGGTAGGTAAGGCTGATGGGTGGCAAATTTTATGATTCAGACTACCATACTTTTGAAGAGACATACACCATTTTTTAGTTCACTTTAGAGATATATATAGATATATATATATATATATATATATATATATATATATATATATATATATATAAATATATATATATATATATATATATATATATATATATATATATATATATATGTGTGTGTGTGTGTGTGTGTACTTCAATTTAATTAGTTATAGTTTCTTTGCCCTGATTCGGTTCCCTCTTTCGTGTAAGGACATTCTGTTTTGTGGAAGCCAACCCTGAAAGTCAGTGGCTCATAAAGTTGTGTTGTATGAATTTTTGTCAAATTTTGGTTAATAATAATAATAATAATAATAATAATAATAATAATAATAATAATAATAATAATAATAATAATAATAATAATAATCTTATTACATATCAAGATAGTATCTCTATATCCGAGTTTTCGCTAAATTCCTCCTAAAATACATGTCCAAAATACTAAATTTAAATATACCGTGTAGTTTTCCTATGAATCTCACATAATTATAATAATAATAATAATAATAATAATAATAATAATAATATGTAATAATAATAATAATAATAATTGAAAAAACATATCGACGTTATTGCAGCTGTACAAATATATTAAAAAAAGAAACTATCAAACAGTTTTCGAAATTGTGAAGGAAAATCGTACACTTTCAAAAGTCTCTTTGTAGCAGGATTAATACTATTAATCCCGTTTTTCCCGTTTTTGTAGTTTCATTTTTTTAAAAGTACATTTGTACACTTACACGTAACTATGGGGAGTTTTCTCCATTTAGGATTCATGCTACTACTACTACTACTACTACTACTACTACTGCTACTGCTGCTACTTACTACTAATAATAATATAATAATAATAACAACAACAATAATAATATGTAATAATAATAAATAAATAAATAATAATAATAATAATAATAATAATAATAATAAAATAATAATAATAATAATTCATGAAAATCTCATAATAGTATATGAGTCAATAAAATTAGAAATATAAGAAATATATACAGTTATATATATAATATATATATATATATAATATATATATATATATATATATATATATATATATATATATATATATATATATATATATATATATATATATATATATAAATATAAACGAGGGCTTTCAAGAACTTGCTCGATTCTCCTTCTCAATCGAGAAGGTTCTCAAAGCTCTTACTCGTTGATACATTTCTAATATATATTTACACTTACGCCACTGTGGATTTCTTCACCAACAGCAACAACAACAACAACAACAACAGCAACAAAACAACAATAATAATAATAATAATAATAATAATAATAATAATAATAATAATAATAATAATAATAATAATAATCTCCTATTAGTATGAGTCGTAAAATGGTGAAGAAATCCACAATGGTATCAGTGTAAGTATATGTCTAAAATATATATAAAACAAGAGCTTTCGAAATTTATCGAATTGTATATATTTTTATCATATTTACATTTAGTTTTTAACTTACATCATTGTGGATTTATTCGCCGATAATAATAATAATAATAATAATAATAATAATAATAATAATAATAATAATAACATCAGCACATGACTTCCATCCATTTCGAGTTTACTCTCTCTCTCTCTCTCTCTCTCTCTCTCTCTCTCTCTCTCTGGCTTTCGTAAATTTCTTTTCAAGGTTCATTAGGCTGACATCTCCTCCTCTCCAATGAGGTACTCTGCAGATGCATAAGATCCCCTGACGTCGTTAATTAATTAAGAGATGCAACTCGTCACCAGCGCCATAACTTGTAAAGCTTAAGTTTTTTTTTTTTTTTCTCCCGAACCTTAACGTGAAGATGGAATTCTCAGAGGCATAAGCGACATAAATTTGAATTGGACATAATTCGTTAATTGGTCTCAAGAACCTCGAACTAGAACAGAAGACGAGGAGGTAATATAAAAAAAAAATATTAATTTGGATCAAAGGGCTAAAATAGAGATAGAAAACGGGGAAGTCAATAGAAAACGAGGAAGTCAAGATTAGAATTTCATGAATTATTGCAGATATGATTAATTCGCATCTCGAACGCCTGAAATAATATACATATAACGAGAAATAATTATAAAGGGTATATGAATTAGTCCATACCTTCTTATTTAGGATTTCAGAGATCCAAAATAAGAGATTCACATGGAGAGAACAAAGGATAAAAATGTTACGGACGCTTTTACAACACGTCACTTTGTGTTTTAAAACCCGAGAACAAAGGATAGTCAATAAGAAACAAGGATTAGATATTGCTCTATGAAATAACACGTCATTAGTTAAGATCTCACAAACCTAAAATAGGAGACAGCAAAAGAGATATACAAATGAAAATACAAACAAAAATAAAACAAAATAAAAATGCAAATAAAATCGAAACAGATTGAAGACACGTACTTCTTCTTCTTCTTCTTCTTCTTCTTCTTCTTCTTCTTCTTCTTCTTCTTCTTCTTCTTCTTCTTCTTCTTCTTATTATTATTATTATTATTATTACTGTAGTAGTAGTAGTAGTAGTAGTAGTAGTAGTAGTAGTAGTAGTAGTAGTAGTAGTAGTAGTAGTAGTCAATAGTAGTAGTAGTAGTAGTAGTATAATGTATGAATTCATAAATCCATTAATTCAAAAATCATTTGTAAAATCGGAATGGATGGAAACCACGTACCGATGTTATTATTATTATTATTATTATTATTATTATTATTATTATTATTATTATTATAGTAGTAATAGTAGTATAATAATGTATGAATTCACACATCATTCATATATGAAGAAGAGGTTAAACAATGAGAAAATGAGAAAGATGAACAATTTATGATGTCGTCCATAAATAATTTACATCGCCTTAATTTATGAATCAGCCTCATTTTAGATCCTAAATATTTTGAAAATATATATTTTTCTCAAGTGAAAAAAGGGTTAATGCTCAAAATATTTGATTTATTAGGCTTCATCATTCAGTGTTTCTATTTGACCTCGATGCAACATTTTTTTTATCAGTCCATAAATGAAAAATAATCGTTCATTTATCACGAACCATTACTAAAGGTAAAGTTCGCTCTGCATATTATTATTATTATTATTATTATTATTATTATTATTATTATTATTATTATTATTATTATTATTATTATTATTTTGTTAAGAATACTTGTCAAATAATTGGGACAAATAACAGACTACGAAAATCGTTTGCAGCTTACAAATTTAATATTTCATTTCATGATGATTATCAAAGCTGCAAAAATATTATTATTATTATTATTATTATTATTATTATTATTATTATTATTATTATTATTATTATTATCGTCGTTTCACTTAGCTTGTCAAGTTTCCTTGTCAAATAGGGTCAAATAGCAAACTAAAAAATCGTTTGCAGACTGCAATTTTAATATTTTAGTTCAAGATGATTATCAATACTGCAAAAATAATGCTAAGACAAACACTGAGGTATAGAGCTTTATTCATTAGTAAGTAGCGTTGTGCAGACTAAGGCATAATAATTTTTATAAGATATTTTCACTTGGATGGCCGTTGTTCTTGCATGATTAAAAAATGGCTTTGTGCAGAAAAATGGGTAAAATATTGAGATTTATAATAAGAAAAATGCAGGCCATTTGATCGTTGTCGTAGTAACAGGAATCGCTTAGAATAGAATATACAATTTAGGCCAAAGGTCAAGCCTGGGACCTATGAGGTCACTGGCGCTGAAGGGAATACTGAGAGCAAAAAGGTTTGAAAGGCGTAACAGGAGGAAAACTTTGCAGTTCCACTATGTAAAATTGTTAGGAAAAGGTGGAAAGAAAGACGGAAGAACGATAATAAGAACGGAGGTACAGTAAAAGGAATGAGAGGAATTGAAGCTAGGGGGCCGAAGGGGATGCTGCAGAGAACCTGAAGTCATGCCTACAGTGCATCGCGCGAGGTGCACTGACAGCACTACCCGCTCAAGGGGCAGGAATCATACAGCGATTAAACTAGAACTGAACTTTGCGAAAAGAGCCCAGGGTTCGAAAGCATTCTTCAAATTTATCGGTTGTTATAGCTGGGGCTAGCCTCAAGCCAGTACGGGCTGATTTATCGGTATTCCTGCATGCAAATGATTTATGATGCGGATTGCGAAGACGAATAAGAAAAATGAAGAATTTGGGCGATATTTCACGCGGGCTATCGATTCTTATTTGGTATTAATGAAGACTTACATTTATTTCTCTCTCTCTCTCTCTCTCTCTCTCTCTCTCTCTCTCTCTCTCTCGGTCGCTGGAAAGAGTTCACGACGTAATTTCTGATAGATTTATCATTAAAACTGCTTATATCAATTTTGCTTTCATGTCTGTCCATTTCGATATCTTGACATGATAAAAAAAACTGGCATTCTATCACTTACAAAATTGGAGAAATGTTCCAGAAAAAATACTGGTATGTCTCTAAACTGATTTATTTTGATATCAACGCAAACAGAATCTTTAGCTAATCGTTAAAGACAGTGATTAAAAATTCAGTCAAATCAAGGTATGTCTGTCCATTTCGATATCGTAATAATATGACAAACCTACTTTCTTTTCCTTTATAAAGAAACTCAAAACACATATTCAGGAATCTTGACAAATGAATAAGACGACTTATTAATAAACAACAAACTCACACAAAGACTTTCACACCAGCGACAATAATAATAATAAAAAAAAAAAGAAAGCGAAAAACTAATTCATTACAAGAACTCAAAAATGCTTTGAAATATTTTCTGGTAACCTCCAAAGGAGGAGTCATCAGCACTTCACAAAACGAACGCCTCAGCTGTATTACTTGTTGGAGGGGAGGGGAGGGGAGGAGGGAGGGGGGAGGGGAGGGGAGGGGGTTGGGTTTTAAGACGAACCTCCAAAAGAAGGGTCATCAGCCCTTCACAAAACGAACCCCTCAGCTGTATTACTTGTTGGGGGGAGGAGGAGGAGAAGGGGCGGAAGGAAAAGGAGTGGGTTGGGTTCTAAGACGAACCTCCAAGAGGGTCATCAGCCCTTCACCAAAACGAACCCTCAGCTGTATTACT
>NC_089796.1:70088862-70093862 GCF_040412425.1 Macrobrachium rosenbergii | reverse complement strand
CATTATACGCTGTACAGAAAACCCAATTGCGCCGAAGGAACTTCGGCTCAATTTAAATTTTTTTTCTCTCTTCCCAGTCGACTTCTGTCTCTACATGAGACAGTGTTCCTAACTGGTCTCTAGTGTGTCTCGATGCTGAAGAAGAGAGTTCGTATTATTATTTTTCTTATTTGCCTTTAGCAACGTTCCAAATCGGGAGTTTGATACCAATTCTAACACCTTGAAGCTATGCACCATTCAGAGACTGATGCTCATCTTTGGACGAATTTTCAAGTCAGGTCTTCCAATTTCATTTTGAAATATTTGTGTCTGTCTATATGTGTATACATACATATGCACATATATATATGTATATAATACATATATAATATACATACATACATATATATATATATATATATATATATATATATATATATATATATATATATATATATATATATACATACATATATATATATATATTGTACATATATATATGTATATATACTGGTATATTTCACTTATATATACATGCACACACACATATATATGTGTATATATATATATATATATATATATATATATATATATATAGAGAGAGAGAGAGAGAGAGAGAGAGAGAGAGAGAGAGAGAGAGAGAGAGAGAGAGAGAGAGAGAGAGAGAGAGAGAGAGAGAGAGTAGCACTAGGGCGAGTTAAATCTGAGATTGGTTTGTATTCTCATGAGCTTGTACACAGTTGCTATCCTCCGTATTCGACTAGCTACCCGATGCATAATTCAGTTTAAGACAACACTCCCTATGAATTTTTCTGGAATCGTCTTTCCCTTCCCCGTGGAGTCGATCTCGGGGCTCTCGCTGGTGAGCAGAGGTTGATAGCCGATGAAGTAACCTGGACCAATATTGTTCTTTACAAAGGAGTTTATTTATTTATCTATTTTTGTTTGCTTATTTACCTATTTATTTTAGCCTCTTCTCATCTAGGAAGAATACACCCCCTTGAACCTTGTATACCTCATAACCCAATTCCTCACTCTTCAATAAAATGATCTCATTCAGTGCTCATAAACATCTCCCAGTCATTACACCCTCCTAATCCAACGTTCGCTCACATATCATAATCAGTAAACCAAATTAGACACAATAAAAGTGGTAATTAGCCGTACGGGCGCAGCCTAATGAGGCAGAGAGGACGAAAAATCAATTAATTCTTCACGCCCCGAATATACACTCGGCTCAAGATTCGCGATCCGCGAATACGCTCCCGGTATTTGAGCGAGGCTCAAAATTCGGTCGAAAATGACGAGGGCCATTTTCGAGCTCTGATCTAATAATGGCTTTTTGCAACGGGCGTTTCACTGCCGCTGCTTCTTCCTTCCTCCCTGAAAAATTATGAAGGGTTAAGACTTCCTTACCTAACTCCCTGAAAAATTACGACAGGAAAAGACTGCCTGCCTTTCTCCCTTAAATATTATGACAGGCAAAGACCTCCTTACCTAACTGCCTTGAAAATTATGACAGTTAAAGACTTCCTTACATTTCTCCCGCAGAAATTATGACAGGTAAAGACTTCCTTACATTTCTCCCCCCAAAATTATAACAGGTGAAGGCTTCCTTACATTTCTCTCCCAAAAATTATGACAGATGAAGACTTCCTTACATTTTCCCCCCAAAAATTATAACAGGTAAAGACTTCCTTACATTTCTCCCCTAAAAATTATAACAGGTAAAGACTTCCATACCTTTCTACCCCAAAAATTATAACAGGTAAAGACTTCCTTACCTTTCTCCCCCAAAAATTATGACAGGTGAAGGCTTCCTTACTTTTCTCCTCCAAAAATTATGACACAAAGACTTCCTTACCTTTCTCCCTCAAAAATTATGACAGGTGAAGACTTCCTTACTTTTCTCCCCCAAAAATTATGACAAGTAAAGACTTCCTTATATTTCTCCCCCCATAATTATGACAGGTGAAGACTTCCTTACATTTCTCCCCCCAAAAATGATAACAGGTGAAGATTTCCTTACCTGTCTCCCTAAAATATTATAACAGGTGAAGACTTCCTCACCTATCCCCCCCAAAAATTATGACAGGTAAGACTTCCTTACCTTTCTCCCCCAAAAATGATGACAGGTACAGACTTCCTTACCTTTCTCCCTTAAAAACTATGACAGGTAGACTTCATTAGCTTGACAATGTGTTGTGTTCGTCCCCTCAAATCAGCGATCAAATATCATGCATAAAACTGGTATTAGAAAAAAGCTTTCTTTTCCGCATCCCATTTTGCTTAATCAAATTACTGTACTAACCTGCTTGCATGTGCATGTAAGCACTTCCTTTTACTCCTAAATATTATTCTTCACTCTTGAAATTATATATTTTGTTCGCCATCCCTATTCATAAAATGCACTATATCTATTAAATTAATAAAAAAGTCCAATTACCTATTCTCCATCAAATAAAACTTGCAAGCAGAATTCAAGGCTATTCCAGAAACATTTTCCCTCTGATATTTCTCTATAAATCAGCCAAAAATGATGAACCTTACATTTTTCTGACAGTGAATACAAAGGAAAGAATAATGTCCACTTTTGTCACTGTTACAAACAGAAATTCCCCGAACATTATTAATTTTTTAAATGTTATAGTTGACACATTTTGGCACTGGAAGTTATTTGGGTTATGAAGGGGACTAGTAAGATTGCACGACTTGGAGAACATTGTTAGCCAGATGCTATACGTCATCGTGGCGACCATTTTTGAATGGCTGACAGAGATGTGCAAGGTATTCATGGTCGCCAGAAAGGTTCTTAAGAAAATTATCGGAATAACTGTAGACTATAGCTCATAAATCATAAGGGCCATTGCAATATCAGATAAAAAGCACGGAAGGGTTATTAGTGAACTGAAACTGAAGGGGGGAACATAAAAGAGGTAGGCTAGTAAGAGTCATGTATAAGAAAGAGTTCTGAATAAAGAGTTCATTACTTAATACTTATGTGGAACTTTTACAAGTGATGTCAAGCTATTTATATGCTGTTTATGAATAGGAAGTTGAATAACGGCGAAAAAGAGGGACCTGCAACGTAGATATTATATTGTTAATTGATCACCATTTTTGTACTGAATGTGGAAATTAATATTAGGTTGACGAGAGTTCGAAAACGATGGAATGATTAGTGAATTTATTGTAAGAACGGGTATCAGTCAATGACGTGTAATGTCTAGTATGCCCTAAAACGTTTCCATGGTTAAATAAATGAGATATTACATGGAATAAAAAAAAACAATAGGGGCAAAAATTTCTAGAAGAGAGGAAGAACATTTAATTCAAGTAGGTCGGCAGTAACGATTGATAATGTTTATTCATAGTAGCAAAGAAATAATTTGGGCATCTGAAAGAATTCTTAATAAGAGCCACACAAGAGCTCTTGGCATGGATCAACTTACTGAAGATAATTCAAGCGTGGGGCATGAAAAAAGACGGATTCATGACTATTCTGGAGACATTCAGATGTCAGTCTTATGCATGACGGTAGGATAAACGAAGAAGAGGGCCAGAGACGCGATTAAAAAAGAAAAAGGTGGCGAGAGTCTTGCAAAGATCTCGTGGTAAATGTGTGCAAAAAGAGGCGTGGGTTGCAAGTATGCAGAGCTTTTTGAACCAAGCCTTCATTCTGAAGGAAAATTTTGGCTCTTGAATATACCTGTGGGAGCTATAAAAAAGGACGTTGTTGGCAGAATAAAGGTAAAATACTTTGAAACAGTAATAAGCGTCGACGTACTTGAGTAAGGTTATCATTCGCCAAAACCTACCTGAAGGTGTCTGGAATGTCTGGTCATAACATAAGACTGGAATGTCTGGTCATAACATACACTGTATGTTAGAAAGCCAGTGCGAAAGGTCAAAGTGTTGCAATGACTGACAGGAGAATTCATATCTAATATTATCAGGTTTTCGTTTTAGATGTACAGTGCAGAAAAAGGATTTCCCAAAAGAGAGTAAAATGTTTGAATATGGAAATCAAGGCTGCCGATCTCCTCTGGTCTAGACGTCTCGACTTCCATGATGAATAATCTAAAGAGGAAAGGATAACTTCGAGTTAGCAGGCTATTTTCGTTTAAAATACAGGAAAAATTTCATTGGGGGTTAGGCATACTTTCAGCAACCAGTTAGGAAATTCTATTCAGAGGAGAATACAAAAAAATTTGTTTTGAGTTCTGCATCAGCCTGAAGTCTTCGTATCAGTTACCTCACTTTCATATTTGTTTTTTGATCTTCTTTCATAGAGTTTGCGATTAAAGCGCAGTATAAAGAACAGAAGGAATTCTTTGATGGTGCTCTCAATAGGAATTGGAATTACTTCACAATATATATAAGAGGAAGTTCTTGTAAAGTGAACTGATCTTAGTTGGCATCGGAGGTATAGGCATTGCATCGGCACTTCTGTGGAGATATTTCGATCATTATAACACCTCGGCTTCTAGCCTGAATAAGAATGGATCTCTCTCTCTCTCTCTCTCTCTCTCTCTCTCTCTCTCTCTCTCTCTCTCTCTCTCTCTTAACCTTCAAAGCTCCAAACGTGAAGCAAAAATATAAAGATTTCATCACCCTTGTCCCATTTTCCTCTGTTATAAAAGAAACATTTATGCTATTCTAATTCATGGACCTTATTTTCAAAATCTATTAGTGACGTGAAGATATTTACTCTTAGGAGTCCTGTCTGTTTATCCTCGCGTGCCTTCAATTTATGACGGCTCCCGGACCACCTAAGCTGATCAGCATACGTATGGATAACGTATTGTGCATAATTAATGGCTGATCTGTTTGGGCTGAACACGTCAATAGAGGCAATGGACCATTGAGGGGTTCTATCTATATAAATATATTGATGTTGTTGGCCCGAGAGAAAACCACCATACAGTCACTGCTACATTAATACTTTACTGAATCGCGGAGGAATCCATTGTACAGTAAAACTTCCACAACTTTGGCCACTCAAGCACCTACACTGAAGG
>NC_089796.1:70073862-70086362 GCF_040412425.1 Macrobrachium rosenbergii | reverse complement strand
TTCAAGGTAACGCGACTCTGCTGCTCATTCCACGTCTTGTTAGCAATCTTGATTGACCCGATATCTGTCTTCATAATTACTTGATCACTAATGTTACGGTTCCGTTACTCTATACCTTTCTTTTAGGGAACTCTTTCCAGCTAAGAACTCTGATTTACTTAATATCTTATTACTAACAGCACTTGAGCTGAGTATGTCTGATTCCTAACACAACACACCCACACATTCTTCTCGGTAATTAGGGTTCCAAACGCTCCGACATGATGTTATTTGTGACAGCACTTAGCCCAAAACATTTCTTAATAATATTACTCCTTACATTTCATTTGGTTAGCAATATTTACGACGTGTCATTTTAGTGACACTATTAACATGCTTGTCTAATTACCACCTGGTCAACTTGATGCATGTTTTACACATTTTAATAATAGCACAACTCGAATTTCGTATTGCAAACATTCCTTTCTCACTGTTAAGAGGATCTTTGATTATGTATCTGTTTATCCATTTTCATATTAATTTTTTTCTACTTATTAATTTATTTACGTTCATCTCAATTGATCACGCAATTTGTATTCTCCACTATGACGAAAACTATCGTGAAGTCCAGTAATCATCCAGCCAAAATTGTTCAAATATTATAATCCACCTTTAAAAAAGTATATCACTGGATATCAGTAATCTGCTATCCATTTCAGGGACCGCGAGTCATCATTTTTCTTAAAAATCTTTCAAACTAATTATTTGAATGAAGTGGTACTTTGAAACAGTGTACAAGACACCTCCCGCTAATTTTTGGTAATAAAGTGCATTATCAAATGGCGTTAGTTAAGGAGTTCACGCAGTCGAACGTCCGCTATCCCAATAGACAGGAAAGGGGGAGGGATATGGGGAGGCCAGGAAAGTGGGTTGAGGGAGGGATGAGGAGGGAAGGGAGAGGAGGGACGGGATGGGGATAAAGCGGACGTTCGAATGACAATGCAATATAGTTTGGCGATGCTTGCCAACACCATGTAAGCTCTCCTAAGTCAAGAGTAAACGAACCCTGGTTACCTAAAACAATTTTGACAATGCAATTAATATTACCAAAAATTAGCGGGAGGTTTCTTGCACACTGTGTTGATGCACCATTTTGATTAAATAATTAGTTTGAAAGATATTTGAGGAAAACGATGACTCGCTGTCCCTGAAATGGATAGTATTTCTGTCCAACTATTATTTATTAGTAACTGGAAAAGGGCGACTGAGGATTAGGATAGAAGGGCGACTGAGGAATAGGATAAAAGGACGATTTGTATACTGAGATTAGAACAGACAGGCGGGTTATGTCATTCCAAACTTACTCGTAATGATTTTTTTTTAATTTCAGTCTTCTTTTCGTACCCAAGTACTGAACTAATCTTAATATACCACTCGTCCTTCTATCCTAATCCTCAGTCGCCTTTCTATACTGATCCTCAGTTGCTCTTCTATCCTAATCGTCAGTCTCCCTTCTATCCCAATCCTCAGTCGCCTTTCTGCACTAATCCTCACTCGTCCTTCTATACTAATCCTAAGTCCCCTTTCTATAATAATTCTCAGTCTCTCTTCTATCCTAATCCTCAGTCGCCCTTCTATCCCAATCCTCAGTCGCCCTTCTATCCTAATCCTCAGTCGCCCTTCTATCCCAATCCTAAGTCGCCCTTCCATACTAATCCTAAGTCCCCTTTCTATTATAATCCTCAGCCTCTCTTCTATCCTAATCTTCAATCGCTCTTCCATACTAATCCTAAGTCGCCCTTCTATCCTAATCCTCAGTCGCCCTTCTGTCCCAATCCTCAGTCCCCCTTCTATACTAATCCTCAGTCGCCCTTCTATCCCAATCCTAAGTCGCCCTTCTATACTAATCCTCAGTCGCCCTTCTATCCCAATCCTAAGTCGCCCTTCTATACTAATCCTCAGTCTCTCTTCTATCTTAATCTTCAGTCGCCCTTCTATCCCAATCCTAAGTCGCCCTTCTATCCTAATCCTCAGTCGCCCTTCTATACTAACCCTCAGTCGCCTTTCTATCCTAATCCTCAGTCGCCTTTCTATACTAATGCTCAGTCGCCCTTCTATCTTAATCCTCAGTCGACTTTCTATACTAATGCTCAATCGCCCTTCTATCCTAGTCCAGCAATTGTATTTCTATCTGATACCCTAACCCATTATTGGCTCCTTTGATCCTATCCTGTGCCTCTAACTCTATCCCAGCCTATCCTGACCCAGTGAGAAACCCCTTTAATCCTAAATCACTGCTCGCCCTGCTGTCCTTATCATTATTCCAGATGATGCTGAGGAAACGAGCAAGTCATTCATAGGTTTGTATCGCACGAGGGCGGCGCCGAGACCGAAAAATCCGTCCATTCCTTCAAGCGAGGAATATACGCTCGGATCAAGGTTCATGGTGCAAATAAATCTTCTGCAATTAAGTTGAAATGACGGTTTAATTTTGCGTAAGCGTTTTCGGTACTGCAGTTTTTTGCTGTTTACCTGGGACAAGGTCTAATCTTTATCTTCCTTCGTAAATAGCCAGAGGAAAGTTGACAAAGGTGTTCAGTTTTTTCATTTATATATGTCAGCTCACTCTCACACACATACACACACACACACACACACATATATATATACATATACATATACATGGCTTGGAAATAAAGTCAAAACCGGTCAGGACCTACACCCCATCTCTTATTTTTCACCTGTGGTAATATGTAATAAACGAATCACGTGTTAGTGATTAGAATCATGCATATATATATATATATATATATATATATATATATATATATATATATATATATATATATATATATATATATATATATATATATATATATATATATATATATATATATATATATATATATTATATCATGTACAAACCTCCGAAGTATACCAGACTAAACTACATGGATGTTACCTTATTTCTATAAAAACTTCCACCTTTCAGAGGATAAAGGTTTTCCAGGCACCCACTGGTTTCTCGTTGCTTTACCAGTCGGCTGAAGCATTGCCCCTAACAAAGAGAGAGAGAGAGAGAGAGAGAGAGAGAGAGAGAGAGAGAGAGAGAGAGATCTGTCTGAAGTTAGGCCTGTTACGTCAACATAGTTCAAACATTGAATGACAAGTTCATAGAAAATCGGGTAATGGTTGTTTTTTCTAAAAAGGCAAAAGAAATATATATATATATATATATATATATATATATATATATATATATATATATATATATAATATATATATATATATATATATATATATATATATATATATATATATATATATATATATATATATATATATATATATATATATATATATATATATATATATATAGTAAAACCAGAAACACTGTTTTTCATGTAAAATGAATAGAGCAGAAATTGTGCATAGTCACACTAGAGCAGGAAGGGTAGTACTGTTTCCAGAATGCCCCAGGGTGAGTTCAAAGAGTAAAAGCCTTTGACATGAATTGAGTCAGTATATAGTAAAACCAAGGGAAACACAATTTTTTCATGAAAAATGAATAGTTATTCAATGTCTATGCAGAAATTGTTCATAGTACACACTAGCTTTCTGCAGGAAGGGTCTGAATTAAAGATAAACTTTGTTGATTTCTTTTTTTTTTTTTAAAAAATAATGTCCATTTATTGAAATAACTCGGGCAATTCTTGATCAATTTGGTGGGATTGGTCTTGTTTTGAAGCTTACACTTTTACTAAATATGTAAGATAGCAAATGCCTTTAGCATGAAAACTAACTCTCTAGGCAATTTTAATATCCAAATAGAGGGGAAAGAAAAAAATTTACTAGGATAACTTGGTAACATGCCAGAACACAACTATTGCACCTAGAGCAATATATCTACTTATTTTTTTTCAATAATGACATGTACTTTCAGAAAAAAAAGTCCATAACCCTAGGTCAAATAGTTACTGAGTTATTTCAGTCTGAAGATGACATTTCTTAGCATTTCTTTTTAGTCGAAAATGCCAATTTCAATTTTTTGTGCATTTATTTCTGCACATATCTAGATGAAAAAGTTATGCAGTAAAAAATTAGTTCATACCTCTGTTAGAAACGAACGTCGATAATAATAATAATAATAATTATAATAATAATAATAATAATAATAATAATAATAATAATAATAATAATAATAATAATTCTTACACAGAATCCTCGTCGACAACAACCTAGATAATAATAATAATAATAATAATAATAATAATAATAATAATAATAATAATAATAATAATAATAATAATAATATTCCAGGCACGTCACAATATAATTTCATCTTAAAAAAAAATAAAGTTCATCCCGCAGGATATTGGACGTCGGGTAATTAAATTTCTTTTGTATCCTGAGATAAGTCTCCCTTTGCAGCATCTGGGAAGATATTTTCTATTTCCATCGCCCATTCATCCGGACTAAGCAATCTCTCTCTCTCTCTCTCTCTCTCTCTCTCTCTCTCTCTCTCTCTCTCTCTCTCTCTCTCTTCGAGATTCTCAATTCCTGGTCTCTGAAGAATCTTGTGAGAATTCGTGGAAGCTTTTCTATCTTTTTCTTTTCTCATTTCATTCTCCTTTTCACTTTTTTTTTTAAAGTGAATATTTTTCTTATTTCATGAGACCATTCAATATTAAAGTAATTTTGTCAAGAGGGTCTTTTGAAAATTTTCAAGAATTTTTTTGCTCTTGTCCTTTTATAAGAAATCATATATTTCGCTTCAGGCAGTGGCAGGTATGACCTAGTTTCTGACGATTAGTCAAAATTATAAAAATATAAAGTGATCTCGGAGCGTCTGAGTGCAATGGGACAGAAAAGGTCCAGTCATTCAAGTGATAATTTCAAAGAAAATAATATATATATATATATATATATATATATATATATATATATATATATATATATATATATATATATATATATATATATACAGTATAAAATACATCACACTACAATTTTGTCTTGAGGATATACAAACTATGAAGTTCATTAATTCTTAGAAGATTCATAAACACAATCATCACCGTGGTATATATATATATATATATATATATATATATATATATATATATATATATATATATATATAATATATAACATATATATATATATATCATATATATATATATATATATATATATATATATATATATATATATATATATATATATATATATATATATATATATATATATATATATATAGTCTTTTGTACTGGCACGATTAACAGTATTTTTACTTTACAAAAAAATATCTCAGTTTACAGCCATCTTTATCAACCACTTAATGGCATAATTCATTATGTGTTTGTAAAATTAATTGTTAATAGATACATAACTGTTACCTACTGGCATAACTAGGAAATAAGCCTTATGATTACCAGTAAAGGGTGCAGTTTACTAATTTTTTACTGATATTACATAACAAATCATTTTATCACTCATTAACGGACGTAAACAGAATCTTGTGTTTATCTAACATAAAATCGATATTAACTTGTAATAATTGGACTCTCCTTGTGATATTCATTTCTCGGAGAATTCCAAAGAGCCACGAAAAATGATCTTGGTGATAACTGCAGCAGGAAAGAAAATAAATGATCAGTGGGTATAAGAGATGACTGACGCCCAAACGGTTCACGTAGCTACCACTGACAGGCACTGAATGCAGAGATGAAATAGTATGAGATGTAGATAAGAATTCGGTGGTAATGAGATGCAGAGAAGATTTAGACAGCATGAGATGTAGATACAACTTCGATCGTACGAGACATAGATAGGACATAGATAGATAAGACAGTATGAGATTGATGAAAGTATGAGATGATAAGATTTAGATAGTACAAGATGTAGACGAGACTTAGACAGTATGTAGATGTGGATAAGACTTGGATGTAGTATGAGACATGCAGATGGATAAGACTTGGATAGTATGAGATGCAGATATGACTTCGACAGTATGAGATGTGAATAAGACTCCCATAGTATGAGATGTAGATAAGACTTCGAAAGTATGAGATGTAGATGAGGCTTCGAAAGTATAAGATGTAGGTATGACTTCGACAGTATGAGATGTGAATAAGACTTGGACAGTATGAGATGTGGATAAGATTTCGAAAGTATGAGATATAGATAAGATAAGACTTGGACAGTATGAGATGTAGATAAGACTTCGAAAGTATAAGATGTAGATAAGACTTCGATAGTATGAGATGTAGATATGACTCCGATAGTATGATATGTAGATAAGACTTCGAAAGTATGAGATGTAGATAAGAGTTCGGTCGCCCCGAAAGCAAATGGCATGAGATCAAATTCAATTTAGACCTTCAGACCTTTGACAGAACAGGTTGGATGGATCGACGCAGCCAAGACTAACACTAGTCACAAGTTGGCTAAAAATGAACAGAATGGAAAAACTGCTTCAAAACCCGAATTCCCAGTCAAAAGGATATGAGGATATGAGCATTAATAGAAACCACCTACACCGTGAAATTTTAATCTAGAGTTTCGAAATCAAGTTATGGGTTTCGGTTCTAGACTCACAGCACGTGGAAGTCAAAAAAGAAATCAAGGCTTTATCGAGTTCATGCTTTTTTTCTTATGATTTAAAGCAGTTCTGATGCAATTTCCGGCATTTTATCCATCAAAATAACCTTTGAATAGTTAAAAGGACTTAGATTTGACGGATTTGCATACGAACGAATGGCAACCTTACGCTTTAGCGAACATAAAATAAAAAATGAATTTCAGTCTGTCAGTGCGCACATTCGTTATTTTTTTTCAGTCTACGCTAATTCTCTCCTCGCAAATCTCACTCAAGATGGGAGTATGGACATCGATTTCTCGATTACAAAGCTTTGCAACGTTGCCCTGGAAGAGATGTTTCATTAAAGTCATTTTTTCTCTAATTTCTTTTGCGTCTCAGGTTACAAAAGAATTTTTGTACGGGATTTTTGTTTTTTTCTCGTCAGCGACGTAAAAACCGGTTTGAACCGAGGCCGTTTTTGTTAAAGTCAGAAAGTGGATCCTTTACTGAGTGCTGTTAACACACTGGGGCGTTATTTTAATTTTCTACTACCAAGAATTTTTGTACTTCAAAAAACATACCATTGGGTAATAAAATTCTCTCTCTCTCTCTCTCTCTCTCTCTCTCTCTCTCTCTCTCTCTCTCTCTCTCTCTATATATATATATATATATATATATATATATATATATATATATATATATATATATATATATATATATATTGTTACGTGTGAGGGTCTTGGCTGATCATGTATTATTCAATTTACGTAATTTTTACGGCCCTGCAAACCAAGATTGCGTAACCTGCCACTTGAAGCCAAAAGTTAACCTCAAAGACAGTCGTTAATTAGCCAAAGGTCGCCAGTTAAGGGTAATTAACCTTAACAAGAATATTTGAGATGAATTTGATTTTAAACGCAACGGTTCTTCCAAACATTCGGACGCGAGGCATACAAAAGCATCGAGATTTAACCTGATTTTGCTTACCCTAAATCCTAGGTATTTTACTGGAATAACGGCATTGAAGCTAACAATATAATAATTTGGCTTAATCTAGACTTCGTAAACACATATACCCTAAGTGGTGGCTGAAGGAAGAAAACAAAGAAAAAATGTGAAATACAGAAAAGTACTAGTCAATCGACGAAGCTTCAACAAAGAATTGGACTTACCGTGAATGTCGAGTCGCTGCGCAAAACGAGGGACCTCAGGAGTCGTATTCTGGCAGTCTTCCCAATTCACTAATTAAGATAGACGTAGGGTAAAAGTAATAAAGAACAAAGAATATTGTTCGGGCACGCACGCAGCGTCACCTGGTTCAGTGACCGCGTGATGCTCCTCTGACCGACCTCGCCGTTCCCGCCAGATGAGGCGGCTTCTTGACATACCGCCCGGGCAATCCGACCTTGACAAAGGCATCGTCGAATGCATAGAATAAAGCTTAAGGGCCACCATAACTAGGGGTCATTGAGCGTAAACCCTCTCTGAGGTTTAGGTCCCTAATGCCCCTAGCATATTTTGTTTATAAACTGTCCAGCCTATGCGGCGCCATTTGTCTACCGCGGTGATTGTTATTTTGAATTGGCTAGCCTGCTGGCGGGCAGATGTTCTCTGTCGAGGTCAATCTGACTAATATTCCTACACTAAATACATCGAGGGCGAACAGCAGTAATATTTATAAAAATATATATATATATTCCAATTAGAACGATGGACACATTTCTCGTCGCGACACGGGGTTAGAAGGCGTGAGCTGAGGAAGAGAAATATTTCATTCGTTGACTCTCCGGATTTTCAAAGGGATTTCAGCCAAAATCGGATATAAAGGTATTAGAAAGCCAGCGGTTAGTGGCCATTGTGTTTTCGTTAAATGTTTGCAATAAATTATATATAACATATTTATATACAATATATATATATATATATATATATATATATATATATATATATATATATATATATATATATATACACACATATATATCTGTCCTTCCACTTCATCTGTCACCTTTCCGTAATACTCAAGGCAAATGAGCTGGAAAAACTTTTTCTCCACTCACTTCTGGAAATGATTCATCTATTTCATTTCCTTTTATCATATCACACCCCAACCAACGCCGAACAAATCCGTTTCCATCCAGTTTTGAAAGTGCATCCACGCCATTTTCTCTCTCTCTCTCTCTCTCTCTCTCTCTCTCTCTCTCTCTCTCTCTTTGTGATTCAACCCCGTTAACATGACATATCCCCTCCGATATCACTTCATTTCTCCCTAACTTTCATCACTGAATCTGGTTTATAGAACTTTCATCACTGATTTTGGTTGATAGAACTTTCATCACTGATTCTGGTTGATAGAACTTTCATCACTGAGTCTGGTTGATATAACTTTCATCACTGAGTCTGGTTGATAGAACTTTCATCACTGAGTCTGGCAGATAGAACTTTCATCACTGAGCCTGGTTGATAGAACTTTCATCACTGATTCTGGTTTATAGAACTTTCATCACTGAATCTGGTTTATAGAACTTTTATCACTGAGTTTCGTTGATAGAACTTTCATCACTGATTCTGGTTTATAGAACTTTCATCACTGATTCTGGTTGATAGAACTTTCATCACTGAGTCGTAGCTGATAGAACTTTCATCACTGAGTCTGGATTTGATAGACTTTCATCACTGAGTCTGGTTTATAGAACTTATTACAGATTTTGGCTGACAGAGCTTTCATCACTGAGTTCTGTTGATAGAACTTTCATCACTGATTCTGGTTGATAGAACTTTCATCGCTGATTCTGGTTGATAGAACTTTCATCACTGATTCTGGCTGATAGAACTTTCATCACTGATTCTGGTTTATAGAACTTTCATCACTGATTCTAGTTGATAGAACTTTCATCACTGATTCTGGTTGATAGACTTTCATCACTGATTCTGGTTTATAGAACTTTCATCACCGATTTTGGCTAATAGAACTTCCATCAATGAATCTGGTTGACAGAACTTTCATAACTTAGTCTGGTTGATAGAACTTTCATCACTGATTTGTTGCTAGAACTTTGGTAGAATTCTGGTTTCATCACTGATTCTGGCTGATAGAACTTTCATCACTGATTTCTGGTTTATAGAACTTTCATCACTGATTCTGGTTGATAGAACTTTCATCACTGATTCTGGTTGATGGACCTTTTCATCACTGAATCTGGTTGACGGAACTTTCATCACTGATTTTGTTTTACAGAACTTTCATCAGTGATTCTGGTTGATAGAACTTTCATCGCTGATTCTGGTTGATAGAACTTTTATCGCTGATTCTGGTTGATAGACCTTTCATCAGTGATTCTGTTGATAGAACCTTCATCACTGATTCTGGTTTATAGTCAGCCTCAGCAAATCCAAGCTCCATTGGCCCCAGCACATCAGAAGACTGCCGACGAAAGAGAGCTTATTAGTCTGGCATCGTCGGCCTAAAAATCGCTTCTCTTTCCCGGTGCCTGAATGGGGATTTATAAGACGCGGCCAAATGTAATGAAGACCTTGCAACTTCATTAGGTTTTCGACTCCATAATTATTATTTCGTGTATGAAATCTATTCATGGAAGAAGCACACCAAAGGGGCCACTGACTTAAAATTCAAGCTTCCAAAGAATGTTGGTCTCAACCTCACACCGCAGGCCCCAAACTGCAGCAGTAACTGATTATGACACAGAGCCAGTGATTTTTTCATCGCCCTGGGGGAGGCGCGAACTCGCGACATCTGAGCGGCATGTCACGACACTAGCCACCATACCAGCGGGCCAGTGACAGTAAGATTAAAATACAGACGAATATAGCAGATCTGACAGACAGACAGACAGACAAATAGATAGATGACAAGAAGACATGAATACAGGTAAATATAACAGACTTGACAGACATGTATAAAAATAGATAGATACAAAGTAATAAAATCAGACCTGTAGTTCGACTTTCCCTTGCTGAAGTGAATTGACAACTTCTGAGCTCTAATATTGACATAACTAACTGAAGTCAAACGCTCAAACACCCAATTCAGTTTGAGAATTCCACGTTTGAATCACAGCCGGGCAAAAATTCGCCAGACATTTTTCGAACACCGAAAGCTTTTTCATCCATCAACATCGTTCACGGCGGAAACGACACATTCCTAATTCCCTTGATTCCATTTGTTTGTTTTCCCAGACACGACAGAGATGGGATCGCGACACAGGAGTTGGAGGCTGTCAGTAGGCAATGCGCGATTCCATTAACAGATATATATTCGAAGTTATTGTTTCGTCATGAGGTCAACGCAGGCAATTAGTAAAATCAGTCGGCTTGGAAGTTACTGATTCGTTTTGGAAGTCTGACCTCGGAATTCACAATTACTGTTTGGAAGACAAGAACTGGGAAGTTACTTATTCAGTTTATAAGTACCGAGGTGGAAGTCAAAATTGTAGTTTGGAAGTCACAGATGCATTTGGAAGTCAGGAACTGGAAGTCACAGATGCATCTGGAAGTCATGAGCTGGAAGTCAAAGCTGCATCTGGAAGTCATGAATTGGAAGTCACAGATGCTTTTGGGAGTCATGAACTGGATGTCACAGATGCATTTAGAAGTCATGTACTGGAAGTCACAGATGCATTTGGAAGTCATGAACTGGAAGTCACAAATGCATTTGAAAGTCATGTCATGAACTGGAAGTCACAGCTGCATCTGGAAGTCATGAACTGGGCGTCACACATGCATCTGGAAGTCATGAACTGGAAGTCACAGATGCATTTAGAAGGCATGTACTGGAAGTCACAGATGCATTTGGAAGTCATGTCATGAACTGGAAGTCACAGCTGCATCTGGAAATCATGAACTGGGCGTCACACATGCATCTGGAAGTCATGAACTGGAAGTCACAGATACATTTAGAAGTCACGTACTGGAAGTCACAGATGCATTTGGAAGTCATGAACTGGAAGTCACAGATGCATTTGGAAGTCATGTCATGAACTGGAAGTCACAGCTGCATCTGGAAGTCATGAACTGGACGTCACACATGCATCTGGAAGTCATGAACTGGAAGTCACAGATGCATTTAAAAATCATGTACTGGATGTCACAGATGCATTTGGAAGTCATGAACTGGAAGTCGCAGATGCATTTGGAAATCATGAACTGGAAGTCACAGATGCATTTGGAAGTCATGAACTGGAAGTCACAGATGCATTTGAAGTCATGTCATGAACTGATGTCACAGCTGCATCTGGAAGTCGGGCGAACTGGACGTCACACATGCATCTGGAAGTAATGAACTGGACGTCACAGATGCATTTAGAAATCATGTACTGGATGTCACAGATGCATTTGCAAGTCATGAACTGGAAGTCACAGATGCATTTGGAAGTCATGAACTGGAAGTCACAGATGCATTTGGAAGTCATGTCATGAACTGAAAGTCACAGCTGCATCTGGAAGTCATGAATTGGACGTCACACATGCATCTGGAAGTAATGAACTGGAAGTCACAGCTGCATCTGGAAGTCGTGAACTGGAAGTCACACATTCATCTGGAAATCATGAACTGGAGGCCACACATTCATCTGGAAGTCATGAACTGTAGGTCACAAATGTAGTTTAGAAGTTGCTAGCTAGAAAGTCACATATGTAGTTTGGATGCCATGTAGGGAAGTCACAGATGCATCTGGAAGTCATGAACTTAGAAGCCACAGATGCATTTGGAATTCATGAACTAGAATTCACAAACGAAGTTTAGAAGTTACTAACTAAGAAGTTACAGATGCAGTTCGGAAGTTATGAAACTGGAAGCCACAGATTTAATTTGTGAGACATGCATCAGGAATACACTCATACAATTTAGAAGTCACTAATTGCGAAGTCACAGATTAAGTTTGGAAATTGCAAAATGGGAAGTCAAAGATGCAGTTTGGAAG
>NC_089796.1:70063862-70071362 GCF_040412425.1 Macrobrachium rosenbergii | reverse complement strand
ATCGCCTCCACGCCTGGCTCTTGGAAGAAATATAACATGCGAGCGATCACTGCCTTAGATAACCATACAAATCACTACATGATCAAAGCATCCATTACACCGTAAAAATTACAGAGGATGAAACTGAACACTGATTTATGCGGAGGAGTTTCTCAGCGAATGTAGATGATGTCTACGAAATTCCGGACCCTCAAAGAAAACCCGAAGATAACGATCCAAAAGTTTCTGTTTTTTTTTTTCCTCTCTCTCTCCTTTTGATTTTTCTCTTCGCATTTATGAATTCGGATTTCCATATTCATGACTGGAAGTTTTAATAGGCTTTCCCCCTCAATTTTCGTTTGAATTTCTAAACAACGCGAGGAATACTTCTGCGCTGATATGGCGAGTTCCATCAAAAAAGATGGAAATTGTAATGTACGAGATACAGGGGAGCGAAAGTCATTCCGGCTCCCAGGAATGATTCCGGAATTTTGAAACTAAAAAGTCAGATGATTCGATCTAGTTTGATTTGATTTATGAAAATCTGGTTGTAAAGACGAGCACTGGGGCCACTTTCAGCCATTCAGTGCTTAAGAAAGTGGAAAGAGCAAGTTGGAGAGGTTGGACAGCAAGATGGGAAGAAGGAAGTGGGAACAGGTAAAGCGAAAGGTTACAAAGTGGATGCAGTAAGAGCCGAAAGGACGCTCCAGTTAACCTGTAGTAATGCCTATGTACAGTGCACCCAGTAAGGTGCACTGACGGCACTAATCGCCCCCCCCACCAAAAAAAAATAACACGATGTAAATTCAGATGACGAATCTACCATTCCGAGATAACATCCAAAAGGCATTACGATCGCAATCTGACTTTCAAAGATCTGCTGTTTCAAATCTGCTCGTACCCTGATATTTAGCCTATCTTTTCGGCATTCTTGTAGACAGATGTCTTTGCAGGCCTCACAATGGTGGAATTCTGACAGCGAAGAGCAAATACTGGCAAAAACCGCGTATTTACCAGTATTTGTTAATTGGGGATAGGTAAAACTGAATGACAGTTCTTTGTGATTTTCCTTTCTCCTGTTCACTTTCAACTGCACACTTGCATCTCTGCCCTAATTCAGACTTTGACCACTGTCATACATAACCTGACCTAGGATGCAGGGTCTTAACTAACCAGTCTGAGGACACCGTGCATTATTTGACCTATCCTTGGGCACTGTTCTACCTGACCTGCCCTAAGGTGCTGTGCCCTCTTAGCTTGTCCTAGGGTAGTCTTACCTAACCCATCTGAGGATATTGTGCCCTACTTAACATACCCCTGGGCACTGTGTTCTACCTGACCTGCCCTAAGGTGCTGTGCCCTTCTTAGCTTGTCCTAGGAAGGTCCACCTGCAGTCTGAGGATGCACAGCCCTACTTAACATGCCCTGGGCACTGTGTTCTACCTGACCTGCCCTAAGGTGCTGTGTCCCTTCTTAGCTTGTCCCAGGGTAATCTTTCCAATCCGTCTGAAGATACAGCCCTACTTAACATACCCCTGGGCACTGTGTTCTACCTGACCTGCCCTAAGGTGCTGTGTCCCTCTTAGCTTGTCCTAGGGTAGTCTTACCTTTATCTAACCTGTGTTCTCTGACCTGGATATTGTGTCCACTTACTTAACATACCCTGAGGCACCGTGTTCTACTTGATCTGTCCTAATGCGCTGTGTCCTGTCTTAGACTGTCTAGGGTAGTCTTAGAGCCCGTCTGAGAATTGAGTCTACTCTATACCCTGGGCAGCCCTGACCTGTCCTAATGGCTGTACCTTTCTTGGAGCTGTTCTAGAGCACTGCGTAGGGCTGGTCCCTACCTAAACATGCTTTAGGGTGCTGTGTCTGCCCTAACCTGCCGTAAGGAACTGTCTTACGTAACATATTCAAGGGCTGATCTGGAGTGTTATGAAGCATAGTAGGGGTTTTTGTGGTTTGCTCTAGAACCCCACTTCCAGTAGTGGTAGCATTTTGGCGGTTTTCAAAATTGTGATGTACACAAACTCTTTAGTCTTTCAGCTTAGATTTCACGATGTTTCTATCTGCTATTTTAAACTAATTTTTTTGAATTAACGATTTTTCCAGTTTAGTCCATGGTGTACTTTGTTCGGTCCTTTTAATACTAGTCGCTAATCATTATATCAACTTCTTCATCGTTTAACGTGCTTTTTCCCTTTTTTATGGGGTAAGCACGATGTCTTCTTTTGAAGGACTTTGATTTGGCGTTGGGGTAGCCTCGATCGGCTAACCGGTAAATTTTAAATTCTAATACATAACACCTTTGGTAATTAAATCTTCATTTCTCAACGTTTTTCTTAAGACCCCAAAGCAAAAGAAACAAAAACGAAAACTAAAAGAATACGCAGGTCGTAATTAAAGACTAACACGAGCGCGTCTCAATAAATATCGGTTTGACCTCCCCGCAAGCAAGCGCGTTCGCGGGGCACTTTTTCGTCTCCATTAAGACCGAGATACCATTATCGATAACTCTTAATTCTCCTCCTGACCTTCGGCGGCGATGCTCTTTGATGCTCGGCCTCATAATAGAATCTTCATTGATCCCGACCGGTCCAAGTTCGTTTGCAGCCGGAAGAGGAAATATAATGTTCTATAATGTTCGCCTACGATGGCGGTTCATTTCGCGTCTTGGGCATAAAAATCGCTTTTCGCTTCGAAAGGAGAAAAAGAAGAGATTCATAAAGGCGGCGGCGATTATAATGAATGTATATCTTGCAGTGCCAGATTACTTTGGCGATAATAACAACAGATATTTTTAGAGCACTGACAGATGGATAGACAGATAAATAAATAGATGGATAGTACCATGTTTAATTACGCACACACACATATGTATATATATATATATATATATATATATATATTATATATATATATATATATATATATATATATATATATATATATATACACACACACATATATATATATATATATATATATATATATATATATATATATATATATATATATATATATATATAAGAATCGAAAAATATACAAAATGTCTTCAATTGAAAACAGATATTTTGACTAGAGACAGAGAGATACAGAGTTCCATATTTGGTCGAACACAAACAGAAGAACCGAGAAATTAACAAAATGAGATCAAATAAAATAAACAAGCTGAGTAGACTGGTAGATAGTTTTGAGAGCCTCGATGGCTCGGTCGGTAGAGCAGCGGACTCGGACTTTATAAGAAGTCTGTGTCGCGGGTTCAAATCCGCAGCCGACTGATCAGAGGGGTGGACACTTTGCTATCCGCGTAGACACCCCGGGATTATGTACGTAATCAACGGATAGGTTTGCTGAAAGCAAATGGGTGTTACAGACTAATACACACACAAACAAAGCCACTCCAACATCTAAAAAAACATAACAGACGCTTCACACGTCTCGAACTGTCGGCCTAACCGCTCACGTCTCCTCGCTGCTGGATAAAGGGAGCTGGGGATTTGGCACGACATATACACATGCTAATGATCTGTGACGTCAGGCAGGGCAGCCGATCGAGGCTACGCCTACCCCAATGCCAAATCAAAGTTCTTCAAAGAAGGCATCGCGGTTTACCCCATATGAAAAATGGGAAAAAGCACGTTAAACGAAGAAGAAGACTGGTAGATAGTTTTGCTTCCACGTGCAATTACGTACAAATGCCTGGAAAACATGACCTGGTGAGGTCAAAGTGGAGTATAATACCCAAGCAGTAATGGCAGGCTAATATGGTTAAAGGTTTTTGTTATTATGAAATTTGCTCCGTTTACTAAATGTCCTGTTAAATTGGAACTGGAAAGGAAATAACATTGATAATTAATACTTTCACAAATGACGTGATGTCTTTCGTTCGATCTGCTGTTACTTATTTGTTTGTTGGCAGTATTATTACTCTAAAAGTTACGAGTGGATTTCTACGAGAATTATACCAAATGTGGGCATCGTGAACAGCAACAAGTGGTTATATTTTGGAAAAATTTGGAATGCCAATTTGGGGTAGAAAAATGTGGAATGTCAATTTGTGGAGAAGAGACATTTTGCCTTACATGCTCCAAAACCTTACACACCATTACCGTAGACTTTGGTAACCTGTGACATTACCCTGTAACATTTCGTTTGGACCCCGACACTTTGTAGTTTCTTATAAAAAAAAAAAAATAAAAATAAAATTTGCTTATAGGAGTTTGACGTTTGTGAAGGCACACGCTCCCCTGAGTAGTTTTTTCTGCTCTATTTGCATGTCTAGAACTTATATATATTATGAAATCCATCTTTTATGGACCTCAGGATTTATAATCAGTGACAGGGCTTCAATGTTCTATCTAATACTGTATAAAAAGGAAATAAATTAACACTCCTTAAGCAATTCTAACCATACAGACAAAATTCTTTATTGAATTTGTCTCACACCAGGAAGAGAGGTCATTGAGATTTCTGAAAAATGCTTGCAAATTTTTCACTGGCAATTAGGGGAATTGTTCTGAAGCGACACTGCGGTAATTTCTGCTGTTTTAACGAAAGAAAATGACTATTTTTTTTGCGCTCGGGTACAAATTCGCAAAAATGTCACACTGAAAATTGCTTCTACATTTTCATTATGCCACCAGTATGAGTTAATTATTCGAAACTTTGTATAATACAGTATTGCAAGCGCTCATTTTCCATTGGCCAACTTTTAACGGAGGTATGATTAAGAAAATATCACAATGGATGGATATTTCATGCTGCGCTAATTTCTGGCGTCGTTATGAAGAGAATGTAAGCCTCCTTAGGCACAGTCGAGCGGAAGACAATATACTGATAATTATATTTGCTAATTATTTTGGAAATTAAGTTAAAAAAAAATATACATGATTCTTATCCATTAATCATTTTGTCTACATGCCTGAAGACACTCAGCAAGAATGGGGTCATCTCTTGCGTTCCACCTACAGCGAAACATTCTGGAGGATACATAGGAATGCACGTGCTTTCTTGATATGAAAACCAATTATTGCTTTAGTACATAAACAAAATAACTAACAAAGGGAGAATTACATGAGCATGAAGGTGACGACATAAAAAAAAGACCATCTGTCTCACTGATGGTATATAATCCTTGGTCTGCTATATCTACATATGTTATGTCTTTGGAAAAAGAACTGGAAATGGAATCGTGATTTAGAATCCAAATATTCAATACAGTTGTTCTTTATTTTCTTGTAATAAAACAATTTTATATACATACATACATACATACATACATACATACATACACACACACACACACACACACACACACACATATATATATATATATATATATATATATATATATATATATATATGAATTGAGTTTCAGTATTATTATGTTCCTTTTCACTCCTTTCAAGACAGCCATTTTTCTGGCTTACCTACGTCCCACATAAGTAGAAGGGATTGAAAGCTGATCAAACGTGTGTGTGTCTGTGTTGTGTCTTATGATAGCCGTTTAATCACCTATCCAAACCTTGTCTTTGGTAATGTCAGCAATCCTTGGGCTGCACATTTTAATGGCTGAATCGGGTCTGAAGCTACCAAGATTGGGATATTATCCTACCTGGGCACCATGTAGAGAAAAACATCTAGGCAGGAGACCTTGCGACAAAAATGTGCTTGCGCATCGCAAAACTCTGCCAGGGCAGAGATATCTACCCCACCCCCAAAAAGGTTACGTGTCTCCCAAAATGACATTCCTATCTCTCCTAAAATTTTATCATTCAACGCTAGTAACGAGGACCATTGCACAAAGACCTTGGACAAAATGCTTGCACATCGCAAAATCTTTGCCAGGGCAGAGATATCTACCCCACCTCAGAAAAAGGTTACGTGTTCCTCAAAAATGCACGACATTCCTATCTCTCCCTAAAATTTTATCATTCAACGCTAGTAACGAGGACCACTATTGGCTAAAGACCTTCGACAAAAATGTGCTTGCGCATCGCAAAACTCTGCCAGGGCAGAGAAATCTACCCCACCCCCAAAAAGGTTACGTGTTTCCCAAAATGACATTCCTATCTCTCCCTAAAATTTTATCATTCAACGCTAGTAACGAGGACCACTATTGGCTAAAGACCTTGCGA
Source organism: Macrobrachium rosenbergii (assembly GCF_040412425.1). Lineage (NCBI taxonomy): Eukaryota > Metazoa > Arthropoda > Malacostraca > Decapoda > Palaemonidae > Macrobrachium > Macrobrachium rosenbergii. Next base: position 70,065,244 of record NC_089796.1, on the reverse strand, counting down.
CAAAAATGTGCTTGCACATCGCAAAACTTTGCCAGGGCAGAGATATCTACCCCACCCCGAAAAAGGTTACGTGTTCCCCAAAATGACATTCCTATCTCTCCCTAAAATTTTATCATTCAACGCTAGTAACGAGGCCCACTATTGGCTAAATTTTCGTAAATCTGAGCACCTAGCCTTTTGCATAAACCTGCTAACAAACAAACTGATAGACGTACGAAACAAACCAAAATAAATAACCACTTTTGCGTAGGTAATAACTAAACAGGAGATAAATACTTTGAAGTCCTTGTTGACTCGTCGAGACAAAAATATTTGAAATTCGAATTTTCTATCCTTTTCATTCATTAGACTGCGCGCCCAGCTTCACATTTCTCCTTTATTCTGTGTTCTTCATTACTCCAGCGCCTTCATCTGTCCCATCCTATTTCTGCCACTCGATAAGGTCTGGGTGTCTCCTTAGTCGGGGATAATGACAGCTGATGGTAGACTAATACAATACTCGAGAAGGAACCCCTTCATTGAAGGAGTTCAATTGCTCCTTTCAGACTCTGACGATAGAGTCATGTTTCTCTCCCTCTCTCTCTCTCTCTCTCTCTCTCTCTCTCTCTCTCTCTCTCTCGTTTTTATATGGTCTCTCCAAATTCGCAGTCTTCCATCCTTATCCAATGATAGAGTTATTTTCTCCCTCTCTCTCTCTCTCTCTCGTTTTATTTGGTTCCTCCAATTCGCAGTCTTCCGTCCTTATCCACTGATAGAGTTATGTCTCTCTCTCTCTCTCGTTTTTATTCGGTTTCTCCGAAATCGCAGTCTTTCGTCTCTATCCAAAGATAGAGTTGTTTCCTCTCTCTCTCTCTCTCTCTCTCTCTCTCTCTCTCTCCTAATTCGCAGCCTGTCCTTATCCAAAGACAAAGTTATGTTTCTCTCTCGTTTTTATTCGGTTTCCCCGAATTCGCAGTCTACCGTCCTTATCGAAAGATAGAGTTATGTCTCTCTCTCTCTCTCTCTCTCTCTTTTATTCGGTTTCTCTGAATTCGCAGTCTTCCGTCTTTATCCAAAGATAGAGTTATGTTTCTCTCTCTCTCTCTCTCTCCGAATTCGCAGTCTTCCGTCCTTATCCAAAGATTTTTCCCTGGATGGAAAACCTCCTTGCAAATTACAGAAAGGACCCCAGATACCAAGTTCGATTTTCCATTTAGACTCTTGTCATGACGTCACGGGACCACCATTCCCATTTTTCTTCATCTCTCCTTTTTTTTTTATCTTTGTTTTATTCAGCAAGAAAGATTTCCAGTCCTCGTAACTCCCGTTACTTTTATTCTTCACTCCACGTCTTCCTTCGTCTGGAAAGCTTTGTACGTTCTGTTCGCTTCTTTACTCACTAA
>NC_089796.1:70056362-70058862 GCF_040412425.1 Macrobrachium rosenbergii | reverse complement strand
TCCATAGGTACATCCTAACTGATTACCTCTCTTCTCTCTTTATATATATATATATATATATATATATATATATATATATATATATATATATATATATATATATAATGTGTGTGTATATATATATATATATATGTATATATATAATATACATATATCATGCAACATCTACATACCTCTTACTGGGCTCTGTTCGTAAACTTCTTATTCATGTAAAACATTAACCATTCAGACAATCGCCTGGTCTTGGGTAATTCAGAATGTCTCAACAGAAATGGATCATCTAGATCATCCTCCTCCTCTTGCTCCATTCTTGAATTTTTATTCTGTTGAATGAAGAGTTCCTATTCCAGAGTCCTTGGCCACATTATTATATATATAAACATTTACATATATATGTATACATATATATATATATATATATATATATATATATATATATATATATATATATATATATGTATATGTATATATATATATTTGTATTACGTTGACCTAATCTGCTCTGCCACGATGGTATAGATACACATACTGTATATTTGTTGGATACAAATACACTTTTCTGGGTATGGAATATACCATCCTCATCATTGTCGTTTAGTGCTTTATTCAAGAGACCACTGTGGGAATTATACTTCAAGTGTTAAAGCTTTTCCAGAAAAATATACATATGTGTAATCAAACATATATATATATATAAGAGTATATATATATATATATTATATATATATATATATATATATATATATATATATAATACATGTGTATGTTTAGTATACACACACATGTATATATATATATATATATATATATATATATAAATATATAGTATATATAATTTTTGCAAAAAGAAAAGTATTAAGGTTAAAGAGAAAATTACTTTATAGTTCTTAGTATGTTTGCACAGTTAAATATAAGTATATCTCGAGAGAGAGAGAGAGAGAGAGAGAGAGAGAGAGAGAGAGAGAGAGAGAGAGAGAGAGAGAGAGAGAGAGAATTGAGCCTGTTGTGTTTCATACTTACTTCTTCAAGTTACAAAGAATACGAAGCCATGTAGCATATGTGATTCGACAATAAAAAGAATACAAAGCCACCCAACATATGAGATTCGATATTAAAAAGGAAACAAAGCCACCCAACATATGAGATTCGACATAAAAAAGAATACAAAGCCACCCAACATATGAGATTCGACATTAAAAAGAATACAAAGCCACCCAACATATGAGTTTCGACATTAAAAAGAATACAAAGCCACCCTGCATATGAGATTCGACATTAAAAAGAATACAAACCCACCAAGCATATGAGATTCGACATTAAAAATAATACAAAGCCACCCAACATATGAGATTCGATATTACAAAGATAACAAAGCCACCCAACATATGAGATTCGACATTAAAAAGAATACAAAGCCACCCAGCATATGAGATTCGACATTAAAGAGTATAAAGCCACTCAACATATTAGTTTCGACATTAAAAAGAATAAAAAGCCACCCAGCATATGAATTCGACATTAAAAATAATACGAAGCCAAGCAATATATATACAGTGTATATATATATATATATATATATATATATATATATATATATATATATATATATGTGAGTATAAGATATGTATATATATATATATATATATATATATATATATATATATATATATATATATATATATATATATATGCCAAATACAGTTCATACTACCATACTTTAAGGGACTGAAAGTGAGTGCAAAATTTGGGCGGCGCATCTGAACTAAAAATGAAAAAAAAAAACTGGTGCACGAGATGCAAAAGATTGGCCACCCCTGCACTAGCGTGACCACACTAAACAGAATTTTAATCAAAACGTTCAATTATACTCTGCAGTCGAGCCTGTTCAGGTCGATCGACCTTCACACGAATAGTTGAACGTAGGTGAACAACCTTCAATAACAAAAGCGCTATTCATCAGCAATAAACAATCCTATACAACCTAAGACCTCCAATGGACGTTCTTTTCTAACTCATCAAGATAATACGTCGAAAATATACTTTCCAGCTTTGATATCGGCCACAGTACGAAAACTCACGCGCTGATATTGAAGCCTTTATTACGCAACAACGCCTCCTCTTTGCGAAAGTCACTGCATTTTTATCTTTGCAACCCACATGTCCGGAATGTATAAACTGTCCGGTACTCTCTCTCTCTCTCTCTCTCTCTCTCTCTCTCTCTCTCTCTCTCTCTCTCTCTCTCTCTATATATATCTCTATATATATATATATATATATATATATATATATATATATATATATATATATATATATATATATATATATATATATATATAAAATTTCTGACTCACATCAGATCAGAACCCAGGTCTTTCAAATGAAAGACCAGAGCACTGCCAACCAGGGTTCGACCCTGATGTGAGTCAGAAATTTATTTCTGTTCCACATGTAATTGTGTGTTGATATTTCTATATTTCTATATATATATATATATATATAT
>NC_089796.1:70046362-70051362 GCF_040412425.1 Macrobrachium rosenbergii | reverse complement strand
ATTTGTATATATACTACACATATAATATATATATATATATATATATATATATATATATATATATATATATATATATATATATATATATATATATATATATATATATATATATATATATATATATATATATATATATATATATATATATATATATATATGTACTATATACATATATATTATATACTCCCAGATGTACATTTTCCCTTTAATGGGAGTGATTCTAGATGTTACCTTTCGGATTCACAGCAAGCAATTTAAAATGAGGTCGTTGGCCTCACACCTTTCTTCACTAAACCTATAACCCACAACACTCGATCAACTTCCTGGTAAACTGCCCAGATCTGTTACCTATTTTTAGCCAAACATAGACAAATAATAGCTCGATCTATTAGCTAATCCTGATCTACCTGATCTATCATATTAACCTGATTGTACGTTCCAACGTTTTATTACAATATATTTGATGAAAAAGTCAAAATTATAATAAAAACCAGCTAGTTGAGTCACTAGATAAGTAAACAAAGGAACTGACCTGTCTTCCTTACGATTAACAGCTGTCTTCAGTTGTTATCGTGTGAAGAAATGACATCCTGTAAAAAAAAAAAAATAAGAAAACACGTTGACATCAAGACAATTATTAATGTTGATACAACATATGCATATTTTTTCAACATTAAAATGTTTCCTCTCACAGAAAGGGGCGCCAGGTGAAAACAACACATTGGTTGCAGCCACATCAATGCTAAAATTTAACGGCTCAATCGTTGATGAATGGCTTTTGCAGGAAAATGCTACAGCATTAGAGTTTCCCACACGTACACATAAGGCTCACCTGTAGTACGTCAAATCCATCATCTATACTACACAAACCGCTCATCTCACCTCTATAGCCTACTCGAGACTCTTTAAGGCTTCCCGGATGTCAAGGGCCTTCCTTTTCAATATCTCTTTCGCCCCATCTATCCAGCATCTTCTCGGTCTTTCTGTTTCCCTCTCTCCTAATACCTCCAAAGTCTGTACTCTTTCCCCATCCCTGGCGCTCTATTCTTTCCGCGTGACCAAACCATCTCAAAGCAATTTGACGCATCTTCAATAATACTAGACTTTTTACCACTTTGAGTATCTCCACTTTCCGCAGTCTTGCAATTCTTCTTATACTGCATATGCTACTCTCTTGACAGCCGAGTGGTTACCGACGTTACTGAAAGTCGTCGATCCGTATTGTCTGGCGTTCGAGTCTCCAAGGTACCGAATCGTTTGTTGATTTTCGAAGTAGAGCGAATTGGATATTAAACGACATTTGCAGCTTGATGTTTGTGAATACTACTCTAACGGTTCATATCAACAGCGACATTTTTATTTCATTCATACATAATATCCCCCTTGCACTTTCGTAAAGAAGAGTTGGTACAGAAATCCCCACATACATTCCACATCTCGGCTTCCGCAGACAATTCAAATCTCTTCCAATCTTTTGAGGACAAATTGCTGTCTTCGCTGCTTCTCTTATTCCGTGACTCACCTCTCCTCTTTACGAAACATCCTCTTTCATTCTTCCACCACCCATTTTAATTTCAGTGCTCCATCTACTTTGTTTTCCTTAACCCTCATGATTTTAGTCTTGCCAATATTTACGCTCAGCTTTCTTCTTTGGCAAACACTTTCACTCTCGCTAGTTTCTGCAGCTTTTGCTTTCTATCCCTGACCGGTACCCTGTATCATTTGCAAACATCAGCCATTCCTTAATTCATAGACAATTCATTTCCTTACATCACAAATCGGCCCCTACGTCCATTGATAATTTTCTGGGTTCCCACATCGTTCCACCCATAAAATTAATGGACTGGAAAGGAAACATGGCATATCTTTGTTTCAAACACTGTCACCAAACCAGCAATCATCTATATTTTCTAACATATGCCTTGCTTCTGTCATACAAAAATATAATCGCCCTACACCCAATACTCTTTTCCTATATAGGATATACATATACATACATACCTACACACACACACACACACACACACACATATATATATATATATATAAATTTCTGACTCACGTCGGGATCGAACCCATGTCTCTCAGGTGGAAAGCAAGGGCGTTATCCACTGGGCCATACAAGTCTAAAAGAAGTTGGAACCTGAGAGCAACTGCACCAAAAGGAATTACCTGGGCAAGCTAACTGCTTGCATACCAGCGAGTTTTCCCCAACTTCCCGACTCAGCTGGTATGCAAGCAGTTAGTTTGCCCAGGTAATTCCTTGGGTGCAGTTGCTCTCAGGTTCCAACTTCTTTTAGACTTGTATGGCCCAGTGGATAACGCCCTTGCTTTCCACCTGAGAGACCTGGTTCGATCCCGACGAGTCAGAAATTTATTTCTGTTCCACACGTGATTGTGTGTTGATGATTTCTATCTTATTCACTCAGAAGGGATAATTCGAATGAAATGTTGTCTATTGGGTCATTGCTGAGTCGGGAAGTTGGGGAAAACTCGCTGGTATGCAAGCAGTTAGCTTGCCCAGGTAATTCCTTGGGTGCAGTTGCTCTCAGGTTCCAACTTCTTTTAGACTTGTATGGCCCAGTGGATAACGCCCTTGCTTTCCACCTGAGAGACCTGGGTTCGATCCCGACGTGAGTCAGAAATTTATTTCTGTTCCACACGTGATTGTGTGTTGATTTCTTTATATATATATATATATATATATATATATATATATATATATATATATATATATATATATATAATGTGTGTGTCTAGACTGTAGATAAATTTCCACAGAGACCTGACCTTACACATATACGTGTAATGTGGCTTATAAAGGCGTGAAATATTTTCAGATTAATTCTACTGAGCACAGTCAATTTCACTAAATGTCGATTAGAGCAACTCTCGAAGAAAGGACGAAAAGAATTCACAACAGTGTAAAAGCGGTCTATGAAGTGAAACTCTGAACTTTACAGCCGAGCACATTAAGGCGAGATTGGTTTGCCTGCTGTCTCAGAATGTCACACAGCCAAATTTCAGGCATGTTTAAGCTGCGGGGAGCAAAGGTTTAATAACACGATTATGTAATTACGGAGACCTAGGAGACAGTTATTGGCATAATAATTATTTCCATTGTCGTCACTGACAACCGGACGTCATTTTAATGCCATAAAGACATCTGTCGAGAAGAGAAAAGTAGGTCACAAGACCTACGTTCTTGTGTTGTCATGTCTAGACGAAGCTTCTTGCTCTTTCGCTCCTTGCTTGTTTTACTTCTAAAAGCGTTCAGTGATGCATTTTTAGCCACTGTGTGGTATCTAAGTGCTGCGTGATAGAGAAAATTCAACCTAATTACTGTTACATGCACACAACGCGTGTGCACAACGAAGCAATATAGTTTTATGCAAGTTTTTAGCCGTGAGACGCGGTAGGAGGGATAATGGCATTTTTTTTTTTTTATATATGAAATTTAGAACCCACGAGAGTTCATAGCTTAAGCGATCATTATTATATATATATATATATATATATATATATATATATATATATATATATATATATATATATATATATATATATATATATATATATATATATATATATATATATATATAGTTCATTGCTTATATATATATATATATATATATATATATATATATATATATATATATATATATATATATATATATATATATATATATATATATATATATATATATATATATATATATATATATATATATATATATATATATATATATATATATATATAGCAGCTTATTACATAAACGGTGTTGTATCGGATTCAGATCCTTTCAGGAATGAAAGAGGTTTCAGCTAGGGGAAGAAGGGACGCTTCAAAGAATCTTCAGTAACGCCTACAGTGCACCGCGTGACGTTACACTGACGACACTACCGTCCCTAAGAAAAAACCCTTACTTAGGAGTTAGGGCTTAGAAGGGTGGCCTGGTGACAATGTCCTTTGAAGTGTGAGCGATTTATAAGAAGTAAAGAATCCTATATTGTTGCCAGAAGCACCATTATGGCTAACTTTAAACTTAAATAAAATAAAAACTACTGAGGCTAGAGGGCTGCAATTTGTATGTTTGATGATTGGAGGGTGGATGATCAACATACCAATTTCCAGCCCTCTAGCCTCATTAGCTTTTAAGATCTGAGGGCGGACAGAAAAAATGCGGACAGAAAAAGCGGGGACAGAAAAATGTGCGGACGGATGGACAAAGCCGGAACAATAGTTTTCTTTTCAGAAAACTGAAACCTATCATCTATACTGAATGAGCAGAGGCCGGAGGTCCTAAACACGCCTCATTCCCTTTCACACCTTACTGCACTTAGGGAAAGGACCCATGCCGCCATAGGCCACCTCAGTCTAAACGAAGGAACCACCTCTAGGTTAAATTTTTTTTTTATTTGTCGAAAAATCAACCGTCTATAGATCTAGGTCCTGAAATACAAGTTGTCTCCGACAAGGAAGTTACGTGTTTGTTTATCGGCTTGTTTTTGTTTGTTGATGTCTTTGTCAGCAGAATGGCACAAAAAAGGTAATTAAGATCAGATATTGGACGATACAAGGACGTCACTTTTGCGGAAAAGGTCCGTTTAGGAGGGTAATTTGCTCTGCCTTAGAAGAGGATTGTAATCTCTGAACTTTCTTACTTGATCTGGCTGGAGGCGTTGGTAGGTAGGTGGGTAAGACAGGTAAGGTACGTAGGTAAGGTAGGTAGTCTTTCAGAAGCGAAAAAATGACTTTTACGTGACGCTACTGAACTGGCCAAAAGTGATTTCTCTGTCATCTAATATTTCTTAGAGTTATGACAGATTATTCAATAGAGGGTTAATGCCGTCAGCGCACCTCACGTGGGGCACTGCAGGTATTACTAAGGGTTGTTTGCAGCGTGCTTTCAGCCCCTAGCTGCACCCAAATTTTAGACGCTTACTTTACCACCATACCGCTTCTCTTCTTCACTCTTACTGTCCAACCACTCCGACTC
>NC_089796.1:70038862-70043862 GCF_040412425.1 Macrobrachium rosenbergii | reverse complement strand
AAAAAGTCAATAGTTCGGAATCATCGATAAAATTCGCAATTTGAAAACAGCCCTGCAGGGAGTCAACACTACCTTTTCTCACTCGACGTTTGACTGAAACAAAATACGGAGGGATTTGAGTACAAAGTATACAAGCACTCACGCGCGCTGGCATATATTATTTTTCATACCATAGTGAAAGCGTGGGGAAAGTTGTGCCAGTAGGTTCAATTTTGAGAGCGTTAAGAATATGCTATCTAAATCACACAGAGGAAGAAGTTAAACACAAAAATTAGTCTTATGAAACTTGCTTATCCGGAACGGTTCAAAGGTGTTGAGGAAGCGAAAGAAATTTTCTGTTAGCAAAGGAAAAAAAAAAGAAGCGGGCGAAGCTACCATATGACAGTGAAAGGAAAGAAACCACTAATGAATAACAAAAAATGTTAAACATGACTCTACCTTTCACTTCAACAGTTACAGTCAGGGAGAAAATATGCAGTAGTACAAGCAAGGATATAGAAGAAAGGTGAAAAGAGATTTAAATAATTCTTAATGGGGGTGTAACGTTTCTTACGAAGGTGAGACTAAAAATCTGAGTGTGCGTAAAAGGGAACACAGAAGAGCAGTTAACATAGATGAAAAAATACCGCATTAGCTGTACATTGTTGGGATAAAAATCATAGGATGATTTTCGACACGAGGAAATCGGTATACAAGAGTAACGCCACTAAAAAAAAAAAAAAAAATAAACAACAACAAGTAACAGAAGGGGTATTTATAAATTCACTACCCAAACTAGCGGAAACCATAACCATGAACATGTAGTTGTCGAGATCACGCCAAGAAAAAGTTAGTTCTAAATGAATCAGGTTCATTAGCAAACTGATTGCAAACACATACATTCTTCATACACGCTTGTCATTGAGTGTACTCATTTTGCGAACTGGAATTAGTCTAATCTATAATAATTACGTCCAGAATGACGTCATAGTTTTCGTTCGCGTTCAAAGTTACACTGATAAGAACGAGTTATTAGTATTAATAAAAAATTTATTGTTTCATTCTACGTTCCGATTAAAGTTCCATCAATCTTCAAGAAATCTTTTGGAATACATAGTTAATAGAATTAATCAGTGTAATATTGTTAAATATTCTTTTTCAAACCTCCTCAGCTCGGGAATTTTGCTAAACTGATGCTTTCAGGAATGCATCGAGTCATCTGCATACAGTAAGAAAAACATTTTAATATGTTCTCATAAGAAGATTCTGGTCAATAAAACAAACCACATGGCACAGCTTAAAGTCCACGAGAGAAGGATTACTGGAAACCCTCAGATTGCAAGAAGGCAGACGATTAGCGAGGACCCAGCGGAGTTATACGACCAAATGAGGACGAGACGAAGGGACAGGAGATAATATATAAACAGGAGGTCACTGGACCGATAATTATATCACAAGGACACTAAAAATGATAGCAGGAGCTGTCTTACGCTAAGGGCAGTGAAGAGTAGTCAGTTCACGAGTAAGTTCCTCGTTGGACGAGTCGGTAGAGTTGCCGGCTAGCACTCTGCTAGGCCCGAGTTCGAGTCTCCGGCCAGCCAGTGAAGAATTAGAGGAATTTATTTCTGGTGATAGAAAATCATTTCTCGGTATAATGCTGTAGGTCCCGTTGCTAGGTAACCAATTGGTTTTTAGCTACGTAAAATAAGTCTAATCCTTCGGGCCAACCTTAGGAGAGCTGTTAATCAGCTCAGTGGTCTGGTTAAACTCAGATATACTTAACTTTTTAGTTCACGAGTAAAATGTGTACACAACAGAAAGATAACGGAAACACATTTCACTTCATAGATCATTTTCACGTATTATGAAATGAATAGTGACTGTTATTGATTTTTATCAGTAATAATAATAATAAAAATTTATAAACGCCTCACAATCGCATGAGTCACCAAAATGGCGAAGAAGCCCACAATGATGTCATTGTAAACATATATAAAAATATAAATAAAACGAGTGCTTTCGAGAAACGGCTTGACTCTCCTTATCAACTGATAAGGGGGAATCGAGCATGTTCTCGAAAGCTCTCGTTATATATATGTAATGGTATCAGTGTGTATATGTATATACGTGTGTGTGTGTATATATATATATATATATATATATATATATATATATATATATATATATATATATATATATATATATATATATATATATATATATATATATATATATATATATATATACACATATATATACACACATATATATTATATACATATATATAATTTTTATATATTTACACTGACATCATTGTGGATTTCTTTACCTATAATAATAATAATAATAATAATAATAATAATAATAATAATAATAATAATAATAATAATAATAATAATAATGTAAGGAATTGCCAAATCATGAGGTCCTCATGAGAATCATTTTAAGACGACCGGGAGATGACTTACGGATCTCAGTTGATACTGCGACCTCGAGTCCAATTTACCCCGGGGGAGCGGCTTATAAGATCAGCTCTCCGTCAGCCGTCTCCGTAAGCCCCTGGCTCGAGTGTGTCTTTTAGCGTGCTAAATCAATCAAATTATGCAGAAGACGAGATTCGGGAGACGCTGCGAATGTCTTAAGAGAGAGTCTTTGATGGCAGAGGAAATGTCTTTTCTTTTTCTGGTTGTTTTATGGTAAGCTGTTATGGAATTGAATTGAATATAGAGTTTAGGCCAAAGGTCAAGCACTGAAATGGAAATTGGCAGTAAAAGGTCTTAAAGGTGTAACAGCAGAGAAATCTAGCAGTTGCACTATGAATCAATTGTTAGGAGAGGGTGGAAGGTAAGATGGAAGAAAGCGAATATGAAAGGAGGTACAGTAAAAGGAACGAAAGAATTTGCAGCTAGGGGCCGAAGGCACGCTGCAAAGAACCTTAAGTAATGCCTACAGTGCACCACATGAGGTGCACTGACGGCACTAGCCCCCCACGGTTCTGAGAGTTCATGGACAGTCCAGGTTCTTCGGAATGAAGTAGATATTGGCCAGAGAAGAATGTTAGCCTTCTATACAATTTTCGGTAAATTTAACAAAGAAATAACGTGTCCAGACGTGATAAAACTGGATATACATTATTTTTATCGCTGTCTGGATTCCTTGTCTACGCCACTGATCTCTGGATTTATCATTTCCCAGAATTGCCAACATCTAAAACTGCCTTATTAAGATTGATCAGCTTATTTATCGAGGTTCATCGCAAAGAACTTACTTTTCGTTTTCGATTTCTTAAAGATTTGAGCGAATTGGAAATTATATCGCATCACAATCCTTTTCCTATCTCCCACGCAAGAGCGTGGATTATCTCATTCATAACAATCCTCTCTCCCAAGCAAAAGCACGAGTGAACTAATGTATAATAATAGCCGTTCTCCTTTCTTCCACGCAAACGCATGAATGATCTATTATGAAGAAATAATTCCTTTTCATTCCACCTTCGACACAAGAGGAATATCCTAATCTGGAATAGTCTTTCTTCTATCAACAACACAAAAAAATGGCTGATCTCATTATTAACAGCCCTTCTACATATAATATTCTTTCTCTCTTCTTCCTCACATGAGCCTGAATGATCTAATAAAAAAAAATACTTTTAGGTATAATACTGAATCTATTTCAGATGCAATACTGAATGAGGTATCGCGAATATTATTATTATTATTATTATTATTATTATTATTATTATTATTATTATTATTATTATTATTATTATTATTATTATTCAGAAAACGAACCCTGTTCATATAAAACAAGCCCGCAGGGGCCATTGACTTGAAATTCGAGCTTCCAAAGAATATGGTGTTCATTTGCAGGAAGTAAAAGGAAATACAGAAAGAAGAGATTAGTTATTAGAGAAGAAAGAATAATTTAGCAAATTAATAAATAAAAAGATAAAAATGTATGTAAAATTAAAGAAGAAAGAATAATTTAGCAAATTAATAAATAAAAAGATAAAAATGTATGTAAATTTAAGATACAAGAATTATTTTTGGGGAGTAATACATCGCATCTTCGACTAAGCTTTTGAGGTTCCAATTGCACAATTGTGTTAATTGGCATATTTTCATAATCTTGATACTACTCTATCAATACATCTAAAATTCATGCAAACTGATTGCATGCACATGCATTCTTCATACACGCTTATCAATGACTGCATTCATTTTCGAACTGGAATTAGTTAGTATACGTGCGGTAAATGTGCCTCGCTGTCGAACTTCTCAGTTCCAGAGGTACTTTATTCCTCACACCGTGGGACTGTGGAACAGTCTCCCTGCTGAGGATGTCGTGAAGTTGGAACTTCAGAAGTTCAAGCGAAATTGCAATGCATTACTACCATAATACTATTCTCCTTGCACGTTAATATATTTTTGTTTACCTATTAATTTATTTTTTCTTTTTTTAACTTTACCTCCACTAACGTCTTCCTAATGAACACCATATTCTTTGGAAGCTTGAATTCCAAATCAATGGCTCCTGTGGGCTTGTTCGATATGAATAGGTTCATCTTCTGCATAATAATAATAATAATAATAATAATAATAATAATAATAATAATAATAATAATAATAATAATAATAATAATAATAGTCTATAAAGAGTACGTTCAGCATGACGTCACAGTTTTCGTTCGAGTTCAAAGGTACACTGAAAAGAACGAATTATTGGTATTTAAAAAAAAGAATAATAATTTTTTTCGTTTCATTCTATGTTCCTATTACAGTTCAATTTGTCTTGAATAAATCTTAGGTATTACACAATTAACAGAATTAATCTATGTACTGTTGTTATATATACTTTTTTCGAATTTTCTAAACTCGGGAATTCTGTCAAACTAATGCTGTCAGTAATGCTTTCAGTCATCCGCATACAGTAAGTAAAATACGACATTTCGTATGTCCTTGTAACAAGAATATTATCCTAACAGGCAACAGATAATTATTTGCTCCAGTGCAGCAATTAAG
>NC_089796.1:70023862-70033862 GCF_040412425.1 Macrobrachium rosenbergii | reverse complement strand
GGGGAGGGAGAAGGGAGAGGGAGAGGGGTTTGTGTTGACGTCCGACTGACAGTTCTACTTTTTTCACGCAAAAATTCACCCTCCGAACAGTCGTGGGTGAACTGACAGGTATTGCTGTGGTGACTGTCCCTTTTATCCAGGTATTACTGTGCTGTCTGTCCCTTTTATCCAGGCATTACTGTGATGACTGTCCCTTTGATCAAGAAATTACTGTAGTGACTGTCCCTTTTATCCAGATATTACTTTTCTGTCTGTCCCTTTTATCAAGGTATTACTATGGTGACTGTCCCTTTTATCTAGGTATTACCGTGGTAGCTGTCCCTTTTATCTAGGATTCTAAGTATTACTGTCCTTTTATCTAGGATTCTAAGTATTACTGTGGTGACTGTCCCTTTTATTCAGGTATTACTGTGCTGTCTCTAACCTTTAACCAGGTATTACTGTGCTGTCTGTCCCTTTTATCCAGGTATTACTGTGTTGTCTGTACCTTTTATCCAGGTATTACTGTGGTAACTGTCCCTTTTATTCAGGTATTACTATGGTGACTGAAAAGCATTTTCAATAATATATTTCTAAGGTCTCGAGTACATGAAATGACGCACGATAACCCCGTAGAGTTTATTTACCATAAAAGTTACCAAGGGAAGGGGGATGGGCGAAGGGGAAGGGGGCGGGGATACGGGTTTGAAACCTAACCTGTTATCTAAGTTGGGTGAAATGATGGCCACGTGCCAAATTTTTGTCTAGATCGGCCAAGCGGTTCGGATTTCTAAAGCGCACAAAGTTACAAACTTACATACAAACTTTCACTTTTATATATAAGATTATGGTAATTTTTTTGTTGACATAATTATTCGTCTGGCTGGATTGTTTAGCGATAAAAGTTTTATATAATATAATGTGCAGATTTTTTAGGTTAATTATTTTATGACGATAAATTTGAAAACTCTATTGAACAATATATAAAGCAAAGAAGCGAGGTTTAGAAAAAATGTCCAGATTTTTTTTCAGATCATTGCAAAATTTGGTTATAATATACTCTGAAGCTCCACAAACATGGGCAAAGAGGAAGAGAGCATATTGTTATAGCTGACATAAATCTGCCTCAGCATAAATAATTTATTATTTTTATTTTTCTGTAAAAGAAAACTATCGTGCTGGCTTTGTCCGGCCGCACTTTATTCTGTCTGCACTTTTTCTGTCCGCCCTCAGGTCATAAAAACTACTGAGGCTAGAGGGCTGCAAATTGCCATGTTGATCATCCACCCCTCATTCATCAAACATACCAAATTGCAGCCTTCTAGGCCCAGCAGTTTTTATTTTATTTAAGGTTAAAGTTAGCCACAATCGTACTTCTGGCAACGATATAGGATAGGCCACCACCGGCCGGTTGTTAAAGTTTCATGGGTCGCAATTCGTACAGCATTATACCGAGCCCACCACCAGATATTTTCGGTGGCCTCGATTGTACGCTGTAGCGACTGTACAGAAAACTGGACTGCGCCGAAGAAACTTCGGCGCGTTTTTCACTTATTTATTTTTTGCCTTTACGAAAGCATACTTAACTTCGCACTAAATTTCCATCTTTATATTCAAAATTATTTTCCTTCCACTTTGGGGTTCCACGTTCATGAGGTAACTATGGGCCAATTTTGCATTTTCTAAGACTTCAAAATTTTACGACAGTTTTATTTACTTAATTTTCTTTGTTGAAATAAATTTTCCATACATGTGAGACTCTTATTTTTTTTTTAGACTGCCTTACATACAAAGTTGAAAGATGACTTATTATTGCCTTATATGTAAGGTTGCAAGATTATCTTTTATTACCTTGTATGTAAGGCTGAAAAATTATTTTTCATTACCTTACATGCAAGTTTGGAAGGTCGCCTTTTATTACCTTACATGTAAGCCTGAGAGATTATTTTTTTATTACTTTATACATGTAAGGTTGGAAGATCAATTTTATTACTTTACAAGTAAGGTTGCAAGCTTATATTTCATTAACTTGTATGTAAGGCTAAAAGATCATTTTTCATCAACTTACATGTAAGGTTGAAAGATAATTTTGATTACGTGACATGCGAGGTTGAAAGATCAATTACTATTACATTATATGTAAGGTACAAACATTACTTTTTATAGCCTTACATTTAACGTTGGAAGACCATCTCTCAACCTTACATGTAAGGTTGACAGATTATTTTTCCTTACCTTACATGTAAGGCTGAAAAATAATTTCGATTACGTGACACAAATTTATTATTACCTTGAATGTAAGGTTGAAAGATTGTTTTTATTACCTTACATGTAAGGTTGAAAGTTCATTTTTATTACTTTTCATGTAAGGAAATCAGAATAACCTTTAAATCTCACATATAAAGTAATAAAAATGATTTTTCAGTCTTACATGTAAGGTAATTAAATATAATCTCTCAACCTTACATGTAAGGTAATGAAAATAATCTTTCACCCTTACAAATAAAGTAATAAAAATGATCTTTCAATCTTACATGTAAGGTATTAAAAAAATAATCTCTCAACCTTACATGTAAGGTAATGAAATAGAACCTTTTAACCATATGTGTAAAGTAATAAAAATGATCTTTAAAACTTACATGTAAAGTAACAGAGCATTTTCTTCTAACCTTACAAGTAAGGCAATACAAAACAATCTTTCAACCTTACATATAAGGCTGAAAGGTCATTTTCACTGCCTTACAAGCAAGGGTGAAAGGTAATCTTTATTACCTTACATGTAAGGTTGAAAGATTATTTTTCATTACCTCACATGCAAGGTTGCTAGATCAATTTTATTGCTCAACATGTAATGTTGAAAGATTTTTTTTATAATTACCTTACATTTAAGGTTGGAAGATCATTTTTATTACCTTACGTGCAAGGGTTAAATATCATCCTTTATTACCTTACATGTATGGCTGGCTGAAAAATTTTTTCAGATCGTCATGCACGCAAGATTTATATCATGTTAAAACTACTATACGGTTATGATTCCAGCCTAATTAAAACTGCCACAATTTTAAGGATGAAAGATATTTTTTTAAAAGTTGAAAGATAATTTTAATACCATATACCTGTAAGATTGAAAGAAATAGCTGTGAAGGGATTGGACGTGGCGTAAAAGGGCCGATGGAAGATTCGTCCCCAAACACAAATAGCCTTTTCGGTCATCATGTTGTCCAGAACTAAATGTAAATTACGTCCGTTTCATCCACTTCAAAGACACCGTCATGGAACATCAGCAGACGACTTGGCATCAAAGTTCCAACAAACGATAACAGTTGTATTTACTCTTTGGCTGCGTCAGTGTGGACACTTGGCACAGTACTTTGAAGGCGAATAATAGGCAATTAATGTATTCCCATTATAGTATTTTTGTATATCTTACTTCTGAGAGTTTATTTTTTTATAAAGTTAATGAGTATTGCAGTTACTTTTCTAGACACTGTCAGATACTTGTGATCTATGGCATATGCAACAAAGTATGATAAAATTTGTTGTAAATACAAGTTACTTTGATACTTTGAAGGCTTTTTTTTTGCCCTAATATTGTAAACACCATCATGCAATATTATCTGACTTGAAAACTGATACAAATTTCTCATAAGTTTTCGTAGTTTTCGTTATTGTCCATTTATATCTGAACTACAAATAAATTTCAATGTATTAAATATAAAGAAAATTTTTATATAATTTCCGAAAACTGTGATTTTTTAAAGGGCCTTATTCAGTTCTGAACTGTAATAACTATCTACACAATAATATATATATATATATATATATATATATATATATATATATATATATATATATATATATATATATATATATATATATATATATATATATATATATATATATATATATATACACACACACACATATATATATATATATATATATATATATATATATATATATTATATATATATATATATATATATATATATATATATATATATATATATATATATATGTTTATAAAATTATATATATATATATATACAGGAGGCCCCCTCTACAGCAAAAACTAAAATAGATATGGACAAAAACAAAAGTAATTCAGAACAAGTATTTATTTAAGTTTCTGAGTATTTAATATCTTGTGTGGCCTCCATCTGCCTGTACCACAACCTGCATTCTTGAGGGGTATGATTTCAGCAAATCACAAAAAAGCTGAGACTCAAACTCCATTTCCCTGAGCACTTCGGTCACCTCTCTTCACAGGTCGTCAAGGCTTGGTATACCATCATAGTTCACTGTGTGTGCTTCAACACAATCCTTTAAGATACTACCAATGTTTTCACACACATTAAGGTCAGGGGAGCTACCTAGAAATTCACTTGACGAGAAGAAATCAGTACCACTGTTTCGAAGCAGCTCCTGTGTCTGAAGAGCCTTGAAACATGGTGCCTTATCATGCAAAAATGTGACTTCTTTAACAGATAACACATTTTCAGGATCTTTGAGGAAAGGAAATACTTCACCAGTAAGCACAGTTTCTCTGAAGTATTCGCCATTCCATGACTGTCCTTTTTCTTTGATGATCCACATTAACCGGTTGGCTGTGAAACAGAGAAAAATTCCAAACATTCAGGAAATTTCACAACTTGGCAATAGCGCACGTCATTGCTGATATCATCCAACTTTGCAGCCCAAATGATGTCATTTTTATGATTTGGCTTCCTGATTGTGTAAATGAAGAATTCATCTGATGCGGCAACATGGAGAAAGTCAGCTTCATCCCAATCTTTAAGAAATGAACCACAAAACCATGAACGGTCTTCTCTCTGTTGCTGAGTGATGTTGGGCTTGCTGATAACATGAAATGGCTTGATACCAGATTTTTTCAACTCATGATATAGCACTATAACTTCTCTTCTTTCCCCATTTTGTTTCTAGTTTAAGCGCCAATTTACGTAAAGACTTTCTTGGTCTATCCACTGCCTCAGCTATATGATGTCTTTTGACTCCTGAGAAAGGACTTCAGGCCTTCCAAGATTCTCACTCTTTTCGCGATGACAGTCCTATGGATTTTTGTTCCAGTTTCTTTTAACAAAGGATTCATCTCTTTTAATGTATTTAGCTATCCAGGAACGTGAAATGAAGGATGTGCCAGCTTCCCTGGCCTCTCTGAAGGTTATAGCCCGGATTCAGTCAATCCATCTGATTTCCTCCGAGTCGTTAGCCATGGCTGTATCTAACTCCGTCACTCAGTCTGAAAATACAAGAAAAGTAAAATGAAAAATAGCTTAATAGAAACTTAAAATAATGTACTTTGAAATAGGCTATAGCAGAAAACTTCATAACTTTCCATTTGTTCTGTGGAGGGGGGGGCTCTAATTTCAAAACACCTGTATATATATATATATATATATATATATATATATATATATATATATATATATATATATATATATATATATATATATATATATATGTATATAAACTCGACCTTTCCTTCACTCTGCTAAAGAATAATCCAGATTGGCAAACAATAGCAGCTACATAGTAGATTTCATTTTTCAAATGTACAGAACTACTAAGGATCATCCACCAAGCCAAACAGAATTCTATAATGACGAAATAGTTACAGAGAGAGCCGACGAATATACCACAGAGAGAGAGAGAGAGAGAGAGAGAGAGAGAGAGAGAGAGAGAGAGAGAGAGAGAGAGAGAGAGAGAGAGCCACTTCCATTCTCCACCTCATTCGTATTCATAGCCAATTAGTGAATGACAACAATGCAATTATTGTTCATTGATTTCCTTCATGTCTTTATCCGCTATAGATTTAACATTTGCGCTCCTGAGCATATTGCCTGGGAAAGGCCCACTGCCAGCATCTGTAGCTCTGAAGGACTCATCACCTGTGAATGGAAGGGTATATACCCAGTTGGATTCATTATCTCGTTTCCAGGTCTTCATCAGCACATCCAGGTAAAAAAAAGTCACAGGTAATAAAAAATCACAGGGGAAAAAAAAGTCACATTAATCTTCCCTAGACAACGACCCCAAGGGTTTTAACCAGGCGTGTTTGGTACAAGCCCGTTGGAGATTACCGTAAGAACATAAACAAAACACTGTAAATATCATAAAAACAATGACCCCCAAGAAATATTGTGAATTTTTCCCTGTGACTTTATTACCGGCCACTATAGATTAATGTGACTTTTTCCCTGTGACTTTTTTCCTAGCCAAAGTTGTGGCTTTTTTTCCTGACTTTTTTCCTGTGACTTTATTACCGGCCACCTCATCAGCTTGAGACATCTTTGAGACGACCAAGGTTTTAAACGTCTTATAGCATTCGGTTCAGTAAGAGAATTTTAGTCTATTTTCAGAATTTGGACTAGTTTGAGAAGGCCAGGTTCAAATGACTTGTCGTCTGTTAGATTTTTGTTAGTAACAGCTTTAATAATAATAATAATAATAATAATAATAATAATAATAATAATAATAATAATAATAATAATAATAATAATAATAAAATAATAATAATAATAATAATAATAATAATAATAATAATAATAGCAAAGACGATGATGATTAGCAAAAGAAGAAGAAGTAAGACAAAAGTTTATTATGATCCTGAAAGTAATGCCTTTTTCATAATATCTTTCTATTGCCCAAATACATGTTAAAAAAAACTGCCTCTATCACCCATTACTCTTCTTAATTAAAAAATGATTCTTTATTCTCAATGAAATTTTCATTACACAACTATCAAGTAAATGAAACAACTTCGTGTAATATGCTCCTGGAGATAATGTTTTATTCTCATGAAGTTTTCATTATAAAACACCTTTACTCCCACCTTCATCAACATCATCATCACCATCACCATCACCATCACGATCACCATCACAGCCAGAAATCAGCCCCAAACTAAAGGAAAACAAAGTGAGAGCCAGACTTGAACAAGCGAAACCTAATCTTAAGTAGGCCAGCTACCTAACTACCTACCTACCTCCAATTCGCTCCCAAAGTTTATCTAAACAATAGCATCGGCTGCGCCGTCGGGAACTTGAGAGAGAGAACTCCTCTTCCTTCCCTCCTCCTCCTCCTCTTCTCCTCCCCTCCACCTCTTCTTCTCCGTCTCCTCTCCTTCCTTCGCCTCCTCCTCCTCCTCCTCCTCCTATTCTTCCTTCTCCTTCTCCCCTCCTTCCTCCTCCTCCTTCTCCTCTTACTCCTACTCCTCCTCCTCCCTCCTCCTCCTCTTCCTCTTCCTCCCCTCCTCCCCCACTCCTCCTCTTCCTCCCTCCCCTCCTCTTCTTTCTCTTCCTCCCCTCCTCCTCCAGGTTTATCCACTTCCTCCTTCTCCTCTTCCTCCCCCCCTCCTCCTCTTTCTCTTCCTCTCCTCCCTCCTCCTCCAGGTTTATCCACTTCCTCCCCATTCTCCTCTTCCTCCCCCCCTCCTCCTCCTCTTCCTCCCCCTCCTCTTCCTCTTCCTCCTCCTCCAGGTTTATCTTCAGCGATTCACTTTGTGTCGAGAAATGAGGCTCCCGTAACTTCGCCCGGAGAGGCCCTGACCGAGTGACGGGATACTTGGCATACTTCTCCGTCGGCAGCATCCGGGAATTTCGATAAGGCATTCCCCGAGCGAAATCGCTTATGAAATTTGTCCTTAAAGAGAGACTTTTACCACTGAGGGTAACACACAATTACCCTCCCCACCACCCCCTCACCTCCTCGTCCTTGTCCTCACAAGGAGGAGAAGCAGAAATGATGAGGCATTCTGACTTGATATCTTCGTGTGTATACATATACATATATATATATATATATATATATATATATATATATATATATATATATATATATATATATATATATATATATATAAATAATACTATTCGAGGAACATACCAGGAATGAGGCTTTCGGCACTGAATCATCATACCCTGTTTGAGTATTAGTCGAAAGGATGCGTAGAAAGGTGTCTTCTGTCTTACCCTATAGTGTAGAATAAATGTACACTCATATATTTATTTTTCCTGCTCCCAATAGGCTACCAGCCTCGCCTTCTCCATCTCCCCATCGCTGATTGGTTCCTTTCAACGTATGGTTGGGGTCTTCGTATGCAAGGACCAATCAACATAAGGTATCGCCATATGTCACGTCCCAATTCGACAAGGAGATCTTTCTGCCAATGCAACGTAGACAATTGATTGTATCTGAAGTCTTGTTGGGTGAGGTTTGAGCAGTTCATTAAAAGGAAGAGCTCATGAGGACCATGTTACTGTAAAAACGTTCATTATTAGTTTTTTCAGTCCATGTTCTCTCTCTCTCTCTCTCTCTCTCTCTCTCTCTCTATATATATATATATATATATATATATATATATATATATATATATATATATATATATATATGTAAGTGTAAATATATATATATATATATATATATATATATATATATATATATATGTATATATATATATGTGTGTGTGTGTGTGTGTGTGTGTGTGTGTGTGTGTGTATATCTGTGTGTGTGCGTTTGTGTTTTCCGTAAGTACTATTTCAGGGTTGTGAATCCATTGCAGCTGTAAATGCCACGAAATGGCGGATGAATCTCTCTTTGTTGAGACCAATGACGAGTGGTGCTACAGCAAAGGCAATAGGCAATACAACACGTAAAGTCGCAACTAGCGATTTGAGGTACAGACAGAATGTACCCTAAGATAGAGGAACGTCCGGTGAAAGGTTGTGGAACCCACGGTGGAGGAAAAAGTCCTATAACGGACAGATTGATTTCTTTTCCTGGATGTCTGAAAAGAAAATGATAGCATTCTCATTGCTTGCAGCCGCCTACTTGTAATATATTACATATATATATATATATATATATATATATATATATATATATATATATATATATATATATATATATAAGCCACCTACTCTGTAATATATTATATATATATATATATATATATATATATATATATATATATATATATATATATATATATATATATGTATGTATGTATAAAAAAAACAAT
Source organism: Macrobrachium rosenbergii (assembly GCF_040412425.1). Taxonomy (NCBI): domain Eukaryota; kingdom Metazoa; phylum Arthropoda; class Malacostraca; order Decapoda; family Palaemonidae; genus Macrobrachium; species Macrobrachium rosenbergii. The sequence goes on along the minus strand of NC_089796.1, from coordinate 70,024,843 downwards.
ATATATATAACTATGTTTATACACATACTTACATTTTATATACATATACATGAATGGCTAAAAGAACTTGCATATTGTAGTTAATTATTATCATCTCCCTGGACAGCATTCAAATAAAATTATACTTCTTAACAGTTCTGAAATATCAAACCATCACGACTGGTGTACGTTCAGTCAGAATAATAATAATTCTATCCGCAAACTGCGCTCGTCTGACAGTGAAGTATTCACGCACTCCATCATGGAGTATAACTTCACAGAATATGTAGAAGACCTGACAGTTAATATTTCTTTTTTCTGAAGGCAGAGCTTTGTAATATATTTTGGAGCTACGTAGAGCAAACGCCAACGAGTAATATAAACTGCACTTTTCGATCCCCTAACCGTTCTCAGATAAAGTCTTGGGTTCTAGGTTTTAAAGTAAAACATAAAAAAACTCTTCCGCCATGCCTGAATCGAACCTAACAGAGGTTACCACGCTAGAGGGTAGTGCCTTCAGTAAGCCTTGCATGGGGCACTGCAGGCATGACTAAAAGTGTTTCCAGCGTCCGCACTGTCCCAAGCTCAACCACTTTTCAGCCTTTTACTTTACTTCCCTCCCCGCTTCCTTTCTTCATCTCACTTTATCTTGCTGTTTAACCTCTGTAACTATTACTCCTTAGTTCAACTGTGGGCCATACTCCCAGTTTCACCTTCCAATCCTCCTACTTCATCTCGCTTTATCTTGCTGTCCAACTAATCTGACTCCTTCTTTTGATCGTCTTGAGCGCTCAATGTCTGGAAAAGTACCCCATCGCTTGGCTTTATAGCCTAAACTTCATTATTCATCCATCCATTCTAAGCAAGTTTAGGAGCAATATTCGTCCTTCCCATTATCGCGCTCTTTTTCTGCTGATTTAGAGCGGTCATTTGTTACTCCTTTACGTAAAATTGACAATTACTGACAAGAGGAAAGGCGATGAGAGAGAGAGAGAGAGAGAG
>NC_089796.1:69993862-70018862 GCF_040412425.1 Macrobrachium rosenbergii | reverse complement strand
TTGTGTATCAATAAAATGCTATCATAAACCTGTTGCATAAAATTTATCAAAACAATGAAGTCGCATCTGTCATTTTGAAATCAATAAATTCATTGTTTATTAACCAACGTCCTGATATTCTTGTTTTCTCGAGTTTATCAACACTGTAATAGCATGTGCCATTATGTAATCAACGCAATCACTGTCTATTAATAAAATGTACATTCAATAGTATTTCCTACAATCTATTACAATAATGAAATAAAACGATTCCTTTCCTGTTGAAAAATGACCTACTGTTCCTGTTTACTATAACTGATTAACATCAAGACATGGCAAATGGCTTCGTGAAATTGATGTGTTCAGTGTCGATCGACAAAAGCGAAGATATTCTAGTTGGTTAAAATTTCATCACCCTGATAAATTCGTCAACACAAAGAAACACTCAGACGAGGTGAGGGGGGCCAAACAACGGACCCGCAGCCGTCTATCTTTCATAGCTGTCATGTTCATGACGGAATAAATTACAGATATCCAATAAAAGGCTTCGACCTCCTCATTATGCAATGACCAAAAAGCCTAATTGTGAGGATGGGAAAAAAAAAAGATAATAATTATATCGCCACGTCCCGCTTTTGGTGAATGAGGGACGTGACCTCTTCTCCGGGTTCTTTTATCCCTCACTCTTTTGACATAATGCATGAGCTGATTAGCTCAATGCCGTTTAATAGCTTTTAATGAAGTGGAAAATTTCGCCATTAACGGACTTCTTAGCTCCGTATTTGTAAAAGCGCATTACCGCCGAATAAGTGAGTCTGCTTCGGCAATAAATACGTTTTGCACACATACACACACATTTACATATACATATACATATATATATATATATATATATATATATATATATATATATATATATATATATATATATATATATATATATATATATATATATATATATATATATATATATATATATATATATATATATATATATATATATATATATATATATGTATATATATAAATTATATTATACAGTATATGTGTGTGCAAGTGTGTATATATATGTATATATATGTATATATATACATACATATATCAATATATATATATATATATATATATATATATATATATATATATAGAGAGAGAGAGAGAGAGAGAGAGAGAGAGAGAGAGAGAGAGAGAGAGAGAGAGGTATGAGTGTGTGTTTGTTCATGCACACTTGTATGTTTATATCCATATAGGAAATTTCTTTTTTACCCTTTCACACTAAAAAAAATATTGCTTATCTTGAGTTTGTAGTTGAGAGAAAGATTAGGGTACCAATCATCTGAAAAATATCGTTTTGGAATTTTTAGCGTAGCTTACTGATCTAGATGCCTACTGACCTAGGACGCTGGTGGCACGACTGATACAAAACCATTATAAAAAATCAGTCAGAAACGGCTTCCCTATTTCCTTCTCAAAAGCAATCTTGGGCACCACTCTCACTAGTTCCAGAGGACCAACCTGACCTACAAAAACATACTTACCAGAAAGGTGAAGTGTTGTACTCATACTACATTTATCAGGACTCTCCTGTCGGGCAGGTTAGCCTTCCATATTGACCTCAGTGCCTGTAAGAGGCTCTACAGTGGTCTTTTGCCAAGGTGGGCCCCTAGGCGAGGGCTTTGGCGAGGCCCTACTGAGGGATTCAGAGCCGATGAAACACGGTTTTTCGGCAACACCGTTTTATCAAAGCATCGGATAAAGGTGAAAGTTGGCATGTGTATATTTTATAACCCCACCTAATTTTTGCAAGCATTATTTAATACCTAAGTTCAATAGTTCTGGCACTTATTAGAGTAAAAGTGGGTTTCCTATGCCAGAGCCATCAAAACCGCAGGTGCGGGTTTTGAACACAACAGTAACGTTAATCTGTGACGTCATAAGGCTCCACCCACAGTGAAGAGAAGTTTACGTATGGGGAAAACGTCTCTTCAATGTGGCTCCGCCCACTTGCCGATGACATACTAACTGATATCAGTACCCATCCTAGGCTTCAGCGATATCAATGATGGCGAGCAGGATCTGTCATCGTCCCCTGATTACATTATCATTCTCAACAACTTAATTATTATTATTATTATTATTATTATTATTATTATTATTATTATTATTATTATTATTATTATTATTATTATTATTATTTTGTGGAGGTTTCATTGCAACTTGCACAGCAGTTGTTGGGACTAAGTTGTTAGCTTGGAATTCTTCCATTTTCTTGATATTCGTATTGTTTCTACTTTACAAATAATTCAATGTGTGTAATTCATCCACATGATGGACCAGTCTATAGCTCATTTGTTAGATCTACATCTATTCAGGGCGGGAATACAAAAAGACAATCCGTTTTGTTTAACCTCAGATTTCGACACTATAGCCTTCTATTTGCTGCAGCAAGAGATGAGTGTCGCCAGGTAACTAATAAGCTCGCTAGAAACCGTAAAAACATTGCATTATTTGATTGACTGGTTTCGTTCTTTTTCAAATACAAAACAGAATTATGAAATCATCCCATTTCGCCATCGTGATAGATCAAGATATAAAATCGTGTAAATATATATATATATATATATATATATATATATATATATATATATATGTATGTGTGTGTGTGTGTACAGTATATATATACTGTATATATATACATATATATATATATATATATATATATTATATATATATATATATATACATATATATATATATATATATATATATATATATATATATATATATATATATATATATATATATATATATATATATATATATATATATATGTATATGTATGTATATATATATACACACACACACACACACACATATATATATATATATATATATATATATATATATATATATATATATATATATAAACAACTGAGTTTTCGTTATTAATTTCTATGTATTTTATCTAGTCATACTTTTGCACAACTGTTGCACAATCGTATCTACTTTTTCCTCTTCTTTGTGGAAGGAATTATAGCACTAACCACGCGCCAAGCAAATTTCACTTAATCTAATAAGCACTGGGATTTTTTAGCGCGTGAGAAAACTAAGCCGTTGCATTATTACGAACATTAAATAAAACGCTATACTCTATATATAACACTTGAAATTCTGAATACTTTATTTAAATTAAATTGCAGTTAATTAAAAAAAATTACAACCCAAAATATGAAAACAATCGTAGTTTGCTCTTGGCCATGACAGGGAATTTGGTATAATACTCACAAAAGTATTATACTTAGAATTTGTTATAAAATTCAGAGAAGTTACAGCCATAAGAATTATCAGTAATTATGGCAAATACGGAATTAATGTCACTGTGCCACTTCTGATATTGATATCATACCCCAACCTAGAAACAGTCTTGTGTGTGTGTGTGTGTGTGTGTGTGTGTATATATATATATATATATATATATATATATATATATATATATATATATATATATATATATATATACAGACACACACATATATATACTGTATATATATATATATATATATATATATATATATATATATATATATATATATATATATATATATATATATATATAGGGTAATGAAGAGGTTGAGAATAAGACATACATACATTCTTGTTATGTATTTATGTCATATTCAACCAACTTTACATCCCGCCATTAAACCAAAGATTTCTTAAACAGATTTAGGCATTGTTCTGTTAAATTCCTTTGCGTCAGTCTTGACCTAATTAGTTACTGGCATAACGTCATTGTAGAAGTGAACGTGTAGAAGTCAGTAGTCAGTTAATGTGTTACACCAACTGAATATTTTTCACTGGTGTTCCTTTTCAGAGAGAGAGAGAGAGAGAGAGAGAGAGAGAGAGAGAGAGAGAGAGAGAGAGAGAGAGAGAGAGAGAGAGAGAGAGAGAGAGAGAGAGAGAGAATGCTGAATTAGCGAGAGAGTGAGACAATGAGCTAGTGTGAGAATTACCTACTTGATGACAGAGAGAGAGAGAGAGAGAGAGAGAGAGAGAGGGTTAGGAGGAGTAGGAGGAGGAGATCTCATATAATATGCTTTCCACCCCTGTGAAAATACAAGTTTCCTTACTCTCTCGACACAAAGACTTATGAATAAATTATACATTCATCCCGGAGAAGGAACTTGAAGAACGAGCGAAAGGAAGAAAAATAAAGGCTAAGTAAAAGCCTTTGGATTCAGACGGAATACTTTTCCCTCTCATTGTCCAACTGCCAGGCGGGAATAACTCTTAGATGTGTTTAAATGCGGGACGCCGTCGAGAATTTGAAATCAAAATTCGCAAGACATTTCTTGATTCCGTTTTCAAGAGCAGTTTCTATTTTACCACCGGTGAAAATTCAATTTAAACTTTTTTTTTTTTTTTTATAAAATTTTGATGATGGCTCACAGAGCTTTCATACTCGGCACACCTTCAAATTATGGCCTTTTTTGAAATCAATACAAATCTTATTGTTCTAAAGGGTCCTACTGTGGACCCTCTGAACATTTATGAGCTCTCGTGATAGAGAGATTTTCTCCCAAATAAATCTTATTATTATTATTATTATTATTATTATTATTATTATTATTATTATTATTATTATTATTATTATTATTATTATTATTATTATTATTATTATTATTATTATCCAGAAGATGAATCCTATTTATATGGAACAAGCCCACAGGAGCCACTGACTTGTAATTCAAGCTTCCAAAGAATATGCCGTTCACTAGAAAGAAATAAGAGGAGGTAAAGGGAAATAAAGAAAAAGATATCTCACTTATTAAAAATGAAAAATAAATTAACACATTAATAAATAAAAACATAAAAATCTAAATTAGTTATTATTAAAAGGCAAGGAGAATTGTATCTGGGTAGCATTATATTAACTCTGACTGAATTTGTACTAATTTTGACAAGAACTGAACTGGAGAGAAAGACGCCTAATATGCAATACACATTTAGTGCTTAACAACGCATTAGACTCAAGATCGATCCCTGGGGGAAACAACTTTCTTGATTTCCTGTTGATCTGAGGTATGAATTACCTACCTGGTGATCAGATGGGCGTGGTGGGTTGCAGCGAGAAAAAGGAAGGACATGGGGATTGCAACGTCATCCCAAAAATGCTTGCAAAGAACCCGGCGGTGAAAACTCTCTGAGTCCTACCCTTGACAAAAAGGATATATATATATATATATATATATATATATATATATATATATATATATATATATATATATATATATATATATATAAAGTTTACACAACACACACACACACACACACATATATATATATATATATATATATATATATATATATATATATATATATATATATATATATATATATATACAGAGAATGAAAGCATTCAATTAACTCATAAACAGATGCACTTGTATATACACACACACACACACACACACACACACATATATATATATATATATATATATATATATATATATATATATATATAGAGAGAGAGAGAGAGAGAGAGAGAGAGAGAGAGAGAGAGAAATGAAAGCATTCAATTAACTCATAAACAGATGCACTTGTATATGCATAGAGTATATGTTGCGTATACACGCATGCACCTGATGACGTATATATATGCCCAAGCGTTTGCTCGGCAATCTCGGATTGTGAAGGGAGTGAATTTGGGGCAGCGCTATATTCGGAAACGACCTTCCCTATCTTGGTTCCTGGGCGGTTGTAATTCCCTTCAGAATGTTGTGTCTGTCTGTTCGTGGGCAAACGCGAGTCTGGGCTTCTCCTTCCCCACCTCCTCTCCCCTCCCTCCCTCCCTCCCCTCTCCCCAAGCAGCATTGTAATTAAACCTGATCTACTTTGCCTGGCTGCCAGCTGAACAAGGCTGTGCCACTGCTTTACCAATATTGGAGATGGAGTCATGATCATATCAGCACTGTCAGCTTCACTATGCGTCCTCCTTCGGTGGGAAATATTTGCACGTTCCCAGATCTACCTCTGATAGAATAGCAGTACTTAATTGAATTCCGAGGTTCATTCAGACCGAAGGGAGTAGCCTTGCTTATTGTCACTTTATGCGTTTGGTTTAATATCTCTCTGCTTTGATTTTGATTGGCGCGTTTCGTTTGCCGTGCAACAATGATTTATGTCTTTGCGACCCTTCTGAACAGGAGGGTTAATTGTTACATACTGCACCGTTTTTCAATAAACCTTTCAAAGTCTATGAATCCAGATGTGTCTTCTGAACATTTATTGAAACAATGTGCCATCAATCTCGGGTGTTCAGTGCTCGCTGTAACCCATTAAACAACCCCAATTTTACTCACTGAAAGTGGCAGGACGCTGTTTAAGCACTGAAGAGAGAATTTTGATCATTCAACGTCTTTGGGAAAACTATAGGGATGACATGTATATTTATATATATACAGTATATATATATATATATATATATATATATATATATATATATATATATATATATATATATATATATATATATATATATATAAACACAATCACACACACATACATACATATATATATATATATATATATATATATATATATATATATATATATATATATATATATATGTATGTGTATATATATATATATATATATATATATATATATATATATATATATATATATATATATAATGTGTGTATGTATACGTATAGATGTAAGTGAGAGAGAGAGAGAGAGAGAGAGAGAGAGAGAGAGAGAGAGAGAGAGAGAGAGAGAGAGAGAGAGAGAGAGAGAGAGAGGATTTCATCGGCCGTACGCCACGGAGAAAATATCTCTTAAATCTTTCCAACCTGCTTTTATTTCCTGTAACTACTCGCGGAATCCAAGACTACCAATCTTTTATAGAGGGAACTGCTTAAAGCTGATGTAAGAATAAGCATAGAAAAGAAAAAAAAAACAAGAATAAGCTATAATAATAAACGTCACAGGAATCAAAATGCTGCAGAGATTTTTGACACTGTAATTTCATTATGTTACAGTTCAATAAGTGACTTCTCTACAGAATTTGTGCGAATATTTAATTTACGGTATACGGCCGACTCTGCAGTTGACACAGAGCTTCATAATTTTATAATAAAAGTATATTAAAAATGTAGCTATCAAGAGCCACAGTAACTGGTTGTAATTTAGCTCTTAAAAGTAAAAACAAAATATATGGTTATTGACTAACTGCATGGTAATAAATTATAATTATATTTTCCGGCATATATTAATATTCTAATCGTTATTGGTAACGAAAACATAAAAAAATAATAATGAAAATGAAAGCTAATAATAATTGTATGTTCATCTAAATGATCATCCAAACTGTGATTGCAAACAACGCTGACTACTGTCAACATAATCGTGTATCATTGATAAAATAAATAATTATAGTAAATTTCACTGCACTCATCAAATTCCCCCAAAAATAATAACAAAAATGAAGGCTAATAATAACCATATGTTCATCTCAATGATCATCCGAACTGTCATTGCAAATAACACAGGCAACTGCCAACATAATAGTGCATCATTTTCATATTCAAAATAATTTACCGCATATTTCACTGTACTCATCAAATTCCTAATAATAATAATAAAGCTTTTCGGCGCAATCGAGTTCTGTACAACCTCTACAGCGTATAATCAAGGCCATCGAAAATAGATCCATCTTTTGGTGATCTTGGTATAGTGCTGTATGAGCTGCGGCCCATGAAACTTTAACCATGGCCCGGTACTGGCACGATTATGGCTAACTTTAACCTTAAACCAAATAAAAACTTCCGAGGCTAGAGGGCTGCAGTTTAGTATGTTTGATGATTGAAGGATGGATGATCAACATACCAATTTGCAGCCCTCTGGCCTCAGTAGTTTTTTAAGATCTGAGGGTGGACAGAAAAAGTGCGGACGAACAGACAAAGCTGGCAAAATAGTTTTCTTCTACAGAAAACTAAAATGAAGGCTCATAATAACTATATGTTCATCTAAACTGTGATTCCAAACAACGCAGACAGCTGCCAACATAATCGTGCATCATTAATAAAAAAAAAATAGTTTACCGTATGTTGCAGTGCACTCATCAAATTCCCAAACTCACCTTCACCTGGAATGACACGCGTAATATGTTTTTCAAGTGTCACGGCACGAGGAACCGTGACATCCGGCAGGAGGAAGTCTTTCTGACTCTTAGGCAACCTTAGGCAACCTCGGGCTAATTGCCTACCGGCCGCCTGTCGATCACTCCGCTCGACAAGCATGACAAGATGATGAGCTTGATATAAGCTTTAAGACCGCTTGATTCCAAATTGACGTGTTTAACGCGCTGCGTGTTGACATAGGTATCTGAGCGTCATTCCTTACGTGATGTATATTCGTTTTATAGTGAAAATGATTCTACTGTGTATTGTATGGAATCATTCCACCGATGTTCATCAAGTCGGTCCCGTAGATTACAACTGGTCAAAAAATTGTATCACAAAGCAGGCGAGTTTAATATTTCGTTTTTTTTATATTGGGATACCTTATGATACTTCACAGTTCATTCTATGAATATATATATATATATATATATATATATATATATATATATATATATATATATATATATATATATATATATATATATATATATATATATATATATACTCGTATATATAATATATATGATTATAATCACTTTAGCAGGTGATTTGTTTATCACACATTACCACAGGTGAAAAATAAGAGGTGGGGTGTAGGTCTGGCCGGTTTCGACTTTATTTCCAAGCCATTCGTCAATGGCTTGGAAATAAAGTCGAAAACCGGTCCGGACCTACACCCCATCTCTTATTTTTCACATGTGGCAATGTAATATATATATATATATATATATATATATATATATATATATATATATATATATATATATATATATATATATATATATATATATATATATATATATATATATATATATATATATAAAATATATATAATATATGATGTATATGTGTGTGTATAAAAAGAGAGAGAGAGAGAGAGAGAGAGAGAGAGAGAGAGAGAGAGAGAGAGAGACTCTGAGAAGAAAACACTGCGAAGCAAAGGGTTCACGTCTGGGGAACAGCACGCAGAAACGTTAATTACCGAATTGGTCCGATAATTGCTTCTGAGAGACGGTGGGGTCCACTGCGCCATTGTACGTCAACCGACAGGGGCAACTTGTGTAATGGGCTCGGGCAAAACCGTGGGCAACACATTTCCTCTGGGAAAATGAATCGTACATTTTTATTGCTCTTAAAAAGAGTAACTTCTCAGTTTCGGAGGTCATTTTATTCCTCACACCGTTGGGCTATGGAACGGTCCCACTGAAGACGTTGTGCAATTGGAACCTCAAAAGTTCAGGCGAGGATGCTATGCATTACTACCCGAAAATAAATCTCCTTGTATTTAAATAATATACTCAAGTTTTCATCTATTTATCTATTAATTTGTTAATTAATTTTCCTTTCCTATTAACTGATCTCCTCTTTCTGTAATGGAACTTCAGATGTTCAAGAGAAGGTGCAATGCATTACTACCCAAATACTATTCTTCTTGAATTTTAATACATTTTTATCTATAACTTAATTTATTAATTTATTTTTTTCTTTTTTAATAATTTGGATCTCTTCTTTCTGTATTTCCCTTTACCTCCTCTTACTTCTTCCTAATGAACACCATATTCTTTGGAAGCTGGAATTTTATGTCAGTGGCTCCTGTGGGCTTGTCTATGTGAATAAGGTTCACCTCTGAATAATAATAATAATAATAATAATAATAATAATAATAATAATAATAATAATAATAATAATAATAATACAGGACAAGACACACTTGGATCAAATGTGGGTCTGGTCAGTACTTGGGTGATCGCTAAAAAATGTCAGAAGTCATCAACACCTGAACATCCGTTAGACAGGGCAAGGAGGTAGCAACCTCACAGCTACGTCAACTGTTGGTGGGCGACGCCGTGGAATCGAACTAAAGGCAGAAGTAGAACTGTTTAAACGGATACTAAGAGAATGCAACTAAATAGCGAAATCTGAATAGTACTTTTTACATAATTATGCACAAGAATATGGTATAATGTTAAGTTTTGAAAACGGATACGCATTTACGTTGCTACTGATTATATCTAACATTAATTACATAAAGAGTAAAGGAAGTGCAGTTTTGTTTATAAAATTTCCAAATCTCGAAATCTATATAGAAATTGCAAAATGAAAGCGTCAGTTATTAATTCCGAAATTTGGCCCAAATCGCTCTCGCCTCTAATACATTTTAGAAACAGTTTAAAATATTTTGCATTCGTTAAAGTAGAACATTCTCAAGCCCAGTGAATTCGGGAGTCATATTTAAGGAGCAGTTACATCCACAATATCCCGATTCGTCACATAGAAAAAAAAAATTTACGGAGATATGAAGTTGCGCACATCACGGAAAAGTTAAACTAAATAGGACTTTTACGACCAGATTCGGGCTTTGAATGGAGATGCAAATGAACAGCATTATCTCTGCAAACAGTCACTCGCCTATTGTACCTCCCGTATTATTATTTCAGCATCTAATTAGGACACACACACACACTTCCATGAGCGAATATCAGGGCGTTTTAAAATTCCAATTATCAGGTAAAAGGACGAAAAATTCGCAAAGCTTCTTATGACTTATCAGGAGATATAAGTTGGTGAGCCTATTATCCTTTGCAAAAATGAAATAGATATGACCAGGTAATTACGAATTCAATTTCTTGTGTATTTTTAGGACTTCACAGAGAGTTCCAACATTGAGATCCCTCGCTATCTCTCTCTCTCTCTCTCTCTCTCTCTCTCTCTCTCTCTCTCTCTGAGGTACGAACGAGACTGTGATTGTTCTTGTGGTTTTCCCTGGCGCCACCCTTCTGCCCGAAAAAAAGGGCTTATTGATGGAGTGATTTTGTGGTCAATTTGTAATTTTTTTTTATTTCAATTCATATTTTCCTTCGTTAACTAGTTAAGATCGACAGTCTGGTAAACTGTTCTGCTTGCTTGTAAGACTTATTCAGCTGTTTCTCACTGTGGTTTTAGCTTATCCAATGGATGCAATATAACTCTGAAGTGGGTTAGTTTTCAGTACATCTTGTGGCCGTATATGCATAATGATCCAACAAATGGTCTCTGACTGACTGGATGATTTGCTGGGTCAGTAAACAGCGTGCCTAGTTGCATCTCTCTCTCTCTCTCTCTCTCTCTCTCTCTCTCTCTCTCTCTCTCTCTCTCTCTCTCCATGGTTGCTGCCTGGTAAGGTGTGCAAAACACCTTTTCCTATTCTTTTACTCTCATCTAGTAGAGTACTTCCAGTCTTTCATTGGTTTCTTTCATTGAGTTATGAATTAATTTCTCAGATGCGGCAGGGACATACAGTATATATATATACTGTACCAAAAGGGTTATTTAATGATAGACAATTTTCATAGTTCTCAATTCCAGATATTTAAATCATGGATCGTGAGCTAAGACTCCAGGCTTTTATAATTACTTGTTCTATTTCTGTTTCTTTACAAAAAAGATATAAAATAATGTTCTCTAGAATCTGTAAACACACACACACACACACATATATATAATACGGTTTACAGATTCTAGAGGGCATAAGTATATAACTTTTTTGTAAAGAAACAGAAATAGAACAAGAAATTATAAAAGCCTGGAGTCTTAGTTCACGATCCATGTTTTAAATATCTGGAGTTGAGAACTTTGAAAACTGTCTATCAGCAAATAACCCTTTTGGTACAGTATATGTATATGTATATATATATATATATATATATATATATATATATATATATATATATATATATATATATATATGTACAGTATATGTACAGTATATGTATATATATATACTGTATATATATAATATATATATGTATGTATATATATATATATATATATATATATATATATATATATATATACTGTATGTATATATATATATATATATATATATATATATATATATATATATATCCCTGCAGCACCTGAGAAAGGAATTAATAACTTAATGAAAGAAACCAATGAATGACTGGAAGTACTCTGCTAGATGAGAGTACAAGGATAGGAGAAGTTGTTTTGCACATCCTACCAGACAGCAACCATGGAACTGCACACAAACCCCTACTACTGATAATGGTCAAAACAAGTTAAACCAAGCAACTTTTCCCCTTTAACCGAGGGCTCGTTAGGATTGAGTTTACCGTGAAAAGATATTTTAATTCAGTCAACAACTATCTGACAATGGCACACTAAAATCTCCTTGAGTTGGGCTTGAATTCCTACCGCATGGAAAGCACACCCAAATTCAAACACGGCAAAATCTCCTTGACTTGTGCTTGAATTCCTACCAAATGGAAAACACATCCAAATTCAAGCACGGCAAAATCTCCTTGACTTGTGCTTGAATTCCTACCGCATGGAGAGGACACCCAAATTCAAGCACGGTAAAATCTCCTTGACTTTGGCTTGAATTCCTACCAAATGGAAAGCACGGCAAAATCTCCTTGACTTGGGCTTGAATTCCTACCACATGGAAAGCACATCCAAATTCAAGCAAGGCAAAATCTCCTTGATTTGGGCTTGAATTCCTACCACATGGAAAGCACACCCAAATTCAAGCACGGCAAAATCTCCTTGACTTGGGCTTGAATTCCTACCACATGGAAAGCACACCCTAATTCAAGCACGGCAAAATCTCCTTGACTTGGGCTTGAATTCCTGCCGCATGAAAAGCACACCCAAATTCAAGGACGGCAAAATCTCCTTGACTTGGGTTTGAATTCCTACCAAATGGAAAACACATCCAAATTCAAGCACGACAAAATCTCCGTGACTTGTGCTTGAATTCCTACCACATGGAAAGGACAACCAAATTCAAGCACAGGAAAATCTCCTTGACTTGGGCTTGAATTCCTGCCACATGGAAAGCACACCCAAGTTCAAAGAGAAATCAAAATTCAGGTCCTTTTTGATCCTCTCCTTGGACTTTAAGATGATGGAAAGGTCTAGGTTTCCTCCACTTTACTGATCAAATTAGCCGATGAATCTGTGTGTCAAGGTGCGAATGATACCGTCATTCTGATAAAGAATTAGAACATAGCAACGACACTAGTGAAATAAATGTCGAATAGGACTTATAAGTAATCATGTCCCATCAGAAAAACAAACAGAATTTCGTACCGTTTTCTGTGAATCCCAGATGTATCAACCACTGTCGAAAAAGAACGCCTTGGAATTGCTAAAGCCAATAAGCCCTGTAATTCGTCGTAATTGCATGCAAGTCCACTGACCTCCTGAATGAATACGACTCTGGATAAGCTTTATAGTCTGGAAGCAGCATCATTCAGTTTTTCTAAATATCTGTACAGAGGAAGTACCTTTTGCTAAAAAAACTGAAGCTTTTTCATCAGACGCTTGATACCAGTTAGATTACTTAACTCTTGTTTCTTAACATAAATGAGGCCGTGTTCGATTATTGTTGTTAGGGAAACCTCAAGCTTGTTACGTGTCACGGTTACACTGATGATAGATCAACCATTTTTAGGAACTAGTGTACCCGCAAAGTACAAAATAGTGGTAACATGAGAGTCGAGGTGGAAAGTCTGAATCCATGAGCCATTATATCCCTTACTTCGGACCAAGGTACTTTCATTTTGCTGACTACTAGGCCGGATGACGGAAAGTCTAAATGGATCCGCATTGCATTCTTTACATGCAGACGATTAAGAATTCAGACTTTTCCCTCTGAGTCCTGTGGAACTGTTCTTGGTTTTCGGACAGATGTGAGATTGGTTAAGGGTCTCCTTTTTATTCTTGGCAATCTTTCAAAAGAAAGGAATTAGTTATTATCTTCAGTATACTGGAAAGACACCAATGGAAGTGGATGTCTGAACACTAAGGGAGATTCTAGCCAGACCTACAAACATGCGGTCACGTCTACATATATGAAAAGGACACTCACCTTTTCTTAAAATCAGCCCAGATTCCGCAACTTTAAACGAAAAAAAGATACCTATTCTCAAAATGAGAACTGACACCGCAAAGGTGAGAAGGCGATCAGGGCAGATGAAAAGTTTGAAAGGAAATGAATTACCAGTTTTCGTCCGAAAAAGAAATAAAAGAAAGTTGTGCGCAACTAAATGTAATGACTGAAATGTTCATCTTCGGATGAATTATGAAAAGAATGATTCGCGAAGCGAAAATATAACCGAACGTAGAGGGAGAGAAGAAGTTGCGAATGACAGACACTTTTGGCTCAACTCCGCGGGGAAAGTAACATAAAAGACGGTGAGAACGAAAGAAAGCATTAAAAGTGTAGTAATGCTGTAGTTAACAGGGCGAGCGAAGAGGGCATAAAAAGCGGTGAGTGAATAAAGAGAGTTTTTAGAGAGTATAAGAGAAGTGATAATCACTCTTCTTTAGGAGTTACAGGGACGATGGAGTTGCAAAGTATACTCAGAAGGGTTTAAGTATACTCGCAGCGGTGTATGAAAGATTATACATTAATTTGCAAGACTTCTTTCTATCAGTGACTATAACATGTAAGATATGACGTATACAGAATAAATCTTGGTTTAGACAAGGGAGAATGTCGCATGAATTCGTGTTGACGAGAGAGAGAGAGAGAGAGAGAGAGAGAGAGAGAGAGAGAGAGAGAGAGAGAGAGAGAGAGAGAGAGAGGTTCGAATATTATAAATACAGTTAGTCTGTGAGAGCTTACTCCTTCTTGAAGGACACTGAAATTAACATTATTTATAAGGATGCTACTCAGAAAGAGAGAGAGAGAGAGAGAGAGAGAGAGAGAGAGAGAGAGAGAGAGAGAGAGAGAGAGAGAGAGAGGTCGAATATTATAGAGTTCGTTTGTGAGAGCTTACTCCTACTTGACGGACACACGAAATTAACATTATTTATAAGGATGGTACTCAGAGAGAGAGAGAGAGAGAGAGAGAGAGAGAGAGAGAGAGAGAGAGAGAGAGAGAGAGAGAGAGAGAGGTTCGAATATTATAGAGTTCGTTCGGGAGAGCTTACCCCTACTTGAAGGACGCACGAAATTAACATTATTTAAGAGGATGGTACTCAAAGAGAGAGAGAGAGAGAGAGAGAGAGAGAGAGAGAGAGAGAGAGAGAGAGAGAGAGAGAGAGAAGTTCGAAAGTTATAAACGAGTTCATCTGTGACAGCTTACCCCTACTTGAAGGACACACGAAATTGACATTATTTATAAGGATGGAGAGAGAGAGAGAGAGAGAGAGAGAGAGAGAGAGAGAGAGAGAGAGAGAGAGAGGCTCGTCTGGGAGAGCTTACCCTTACTTAAGGGACACGCGCTGTGAAACGCATGTCACACGATTAGAAATTAACACTATTTATAATGATGGTACTAAGAGAGAGAGAGAGAGAGAGAGAGAGAGAGAGAGAGAGAGAGAGAGAGAGAAATAAAATTTAAGGAGGCCAAAATCGAATCGCACAACCCAATAATAATCTCGAGCGAGATTAACCCAACCGCGCCTTCAAAGACTCCTTCCTCCACCTCAGATTAATGTCTCTGGTCGTGTAGCCAACAGATGGCGTTATCAGCTACGACACGAAAACGATCACGACCATTGTATTAATAATTCAGAGATGATTATATCAATTATCTTCCTTTTGACTCGTCCGATTGCGTGACTGAGGAAACGAATTTCTTCTTATTTTCTGCTTCATCTCTCTCTCTCTCTCTCTCTCTCTCTCTCTCTGCTTGTGATAAAGGCTTCGAGACCTCCTGCTTTCAATTACGAAGGCTTAGGGGCTTCAGGCTTTATGTGATGTCGTGTTGAACTCATGCCAGAAGATGATTATTCGCACAACTCACAGCGAGATACGACTAGGCAAAAAAACTACGAGAAATTACTTTATGAAAAGTAACAGTCACGGAAAAGAAGGCGGCATCCTTATTTAGCATATGATTTATTTACCAAAAATTACATATTAGCTTATACCACGCGATTCGTTTCCATTCCTGCGGCCATTTTTGCAACTTTTTCAAAAGTTCTGCTTCTCAAATGTCTTTCTCTAATACTACTCTCAAGTCTTTGGTCCTAGGAATAGGAACATAAAATTCAGGCCGAAGGCCAAGTGCTGGGATCTATGAGGTCATTCAGCGCTGAAAGGGATATTGAGGGTAAAAAGGTTTGAAAGGTATAACAGGAAGAAAGCCTTGAAGTTGCATTTGATTAGAAAGCGTGGGAAGTAAGTTGGAAGAAAGACAATATGAACGGAGGTATAGTAAAATGAATAAAATGGGTTGCAGCTAGGGACCGAAGGGACATTGCAAAGAACTGAGTAATGCCTGCAGTGCACCGCGTGAGGTACACTGACGGCACTAACCCTCGACGGGGTTCTTTGGTATACTAACATTGCGAGTTAGAAAATAGACATAATATTCGGGTAAAATCTAGGTGAACGCATACCTGTAAGATTTGTTCCTATTGTTAATTAAGGATATGAATATACCCGACGTAAGGCACAAAGCCTCGCCACTACAGTAAACTTTTCTTGTTCCTTAAACATTATCTAGATCAACAGTGAATGACCATACGTTTTATTTCCTAAACATTCCCTAGAGTATCAAGTAAACAAATCTTGTCGTATTTCTTGAACCTTCTGCAGATCGTCACTGAAATAAACTAAACTCCTTGAGAACTTAATCAAATTTATTCTTCTCTATTATTTCTGAACTATGGAAACACCATAAAACATTGTAGGAAAAAACAGAGCTCGATACATCTTTGACGGTGAGCCAGTTGTCTTGACCCTCGCCTCATCAATATCATGACAACGACAAACCACTTTGGGGACACTGTTTAGTATCACTATGCGTCAGCAACTGATTAGTTACGAGGTAGTCAGTACACTGCCGTGGGTCATAAGCAATGAAGCATAGGACTTGCTGAAAATGGCTTCTTCTTCTTCTTCTTCTTCTTCTTCATAATAATAATAATAATAATAATAATAATAATAATAATAATAATAATAATAATTATTATTATTATTATTATTATTATTATTATTATTATTATTATTATTAGTTTTGTCTCGACTACACACGTGACTTTTTGGCCATTCTATACTTACAGATATTATGTAACAAATGACCCTTATTATCGAATCCACTTTGCCTAAGGAATAATTTGATTATAAAGTGAATTATATATGTTAAGCACCTCTGCCCTGGCCAGGAGTCGAACCTGAGATGATAGTCGATTTTGACTCTGTAGTACATATTTCTGCGAATTCAGGTTCTGTGCTTAGAACTCAGATCAACCTATCACCAAAATGACAGCTGATTACTAGATAGTGATAATTTGCTAAAGTAATACAGACATGAAGTCTTTTTATTCATAAATATTAAGCCAAAATTCACGTTACTTAGGGAATAACTTGGGGAATATTTGTGGTTTGAGATTAGTGAGTACAAACTTTGCAATCAGCTGCCATGGTGGAGATGTGTTGCTTTCGACTACAGGTATAAAGCCTAAATTATACAGGAACATGTATATCCTTGTCTGAACCAACTTATATATCTCTGTGTGAGTTCCTGCTTCCTCTGTAACAGCTTCGAATCCCGGGTGGGCCAGATGCATTTATTATATATAATATTATTACTTTATTCCCGAGGCAGGGAGAATTCGATACTTGGATATTTATGGCTTAATACTGACGAGTATAAAAATCACACGTCGCAAACTTCTACTGTTCTGAAATAGGCTGATTTCAGAATAAATACAGAACTGGAATTTGACAACAATGCACAAGTAGAATCGACATCGACCTCTTGATAGCCGAATGGATAAGTCTCTATCACATCTATACCACGACCAAAAGGCATGGGGTCGAGTCCTGGGAGGATAGATGAACTAATCGTATACAATTCGCTATGGGTGTCAGTTATTCCGAAAGTAAAGTGAATTCAATATCAAGGGGCATTTGTGACTTAATATTTTTTCTATATTTTCCTATACTTATCTGTATCCACCTCTGATAAAGTGAAACAGCTTATTGGTGATATTTTTCATGATGTATTTTAATAAGGATTGGTAACATAGAAAACTCATACTTTGTACGGAATCCAGTCTAAAACAGAACTTGTTTCATGTTGTAATTTTAACGATACGTGTCAAAGGCTTGATTCCAATCATGCCAGTTGACAAGTTATGTAAAAATACGTAAAAAAATGTAACGGAAGCGTCACCATTCTTTCTCAAGTAGGAGATACTTTGCCTTTCTTGATCGTCAAGTTATTCATTAATATCTCTGTTTCTGTTTGTAAGGAATTTCGAAACATTTATCTGATAGGCCATAGTCGAAAATCACATTTCGATACATCTTAACTGTTAATAATTCTATTGTGACTTTTATAATTTAAAAAAAAAAAACTGTTAGAGAGAGAGAGAGAGAGAGAGAGAGAGAGAGAGAGAGAGAGAGAGAGAGAGAGAGAGAGAGAGCAGAAATCTTGTGGCGTTCATGCAGGCTGCCTGCTTTTAAAAATATTAAAAAAGTGTCGGCTTTATTTTTTGTTTTATTTTATGAAAATTTAAGTCAAGTTTGAGACCAAAGTTTCTCTATCGATTCTTTCAGTGTATTTTTCCCTTGCTAAGGCTTAGGAGAATATTGCATACATACGTACATACTGTACATACAGTGCATACCTGCATACAGGGATATACTGTGTGTGTGTGTATATATATATATATATATATATATATATATATATATATATATATATATATATATATATATATATATATATAATGATGAATACCACGACTGAAAAATAACGGAAGAATCGTCCCCACATTTTTATTTCTCTTTTGTATTTTGTGTGGTTCTATCTTGGAACAAGTAAAAAAAGGAAGGGGGTAAAAGTGTAGATAATGTTAAAATTAAAATAAAAAGAATTAAAGTTAATTTTTCTTCTAAATATATAATTGCTTTAACTAAGGTATTATGATATCCAACAATGGGGCTATATTTTTTACGTTTGTCTGTTACTTAATCAGAATCACACAAACAGTCGTTTGTGGATTTTGACGAAAATTTAACCAAAGGTGGGTCTCGCGGCTAGCAACTTGTAATTAGATATTGGGAAAGATCCAAAACTGGAAAAAGACCTTTTTTTTAGGGGAGAGGGGAGGGGATGGTAGGCAGGACTGCATATCCTTGACGGAGGTTTGTGGTCTCCTGATACTTTTGGTCGCATCTGAAAACTAATAAAGTCAGTAGAAACTTTAAAAACAGGGAATTAATGAAATCGAAGGAATCAATACGCAATAGCAAACCAATCAATGAACTCGACTCGTCAACCTGTCAAGGAATATGGACCGTTAACACCAAAGTATGTTTAATGAGACCAGTGATTTTAAGCGGATATTAAAAAGAATTACTGTTTCGGTAATGTAATATTAGGGAAAACTGTACTTAGGTTAAAGGAAGGCACAGGCCTACAATTATACTCGTAACTTCTGAGGTACGTGCTTCCAAAGGAACTGGTTAAGATGGAGGATTCGTTACGGCGGAGAGATATTAGTCATAAATATAAAAAAACAAAACAAGGATATTTAATCGTAACTATGAATATAAAAAAATATAAATATAAAAAATAACAAAAACAAGTATATCTAATCGAAACTATAAAAACTGTTAGTCATAAATATAAAGAATAACAAAAATAAGGATATTCAATCATAACTATAAACAAGTAAAAAATGCGCCGAAGTTTCTTAGGCGCAATCGAGTTTTCCGTACAGCGTATAATCAACGAGGCCACCGAAAACAGATCTATCTTCAGGTGTTCTCGGTATATTGTTGTATGAGCCGCGGCCCATAAAACTTTAACCACGGCCCGGTGGTGGCCCGGCCTATACCGTTGCCAGAAGCACGATTATGGCTAACTTTAACCTTAAATAAAATCAAAACCACTGCGGATAGAGGGCTGCAATCTGGTATGTTTGATGATTGGAGAGTGGATGATGAGCATACCAAATTTGCAGCCTTCTAGCCTCGGTAGTTTCCAAGATCTGAGGGCGGACAGACAAAGTGCGGACGGACAGACAAAACTAAAATTGTTAGTCATAAATATAAAGAATAACAAAAACCAGGATATTTAATCGTAACTATAAACATTTTTATAACTCGAAGCATTTGCATTAATCAGTTGCTCTGGTGTTTGGTTCACGATTGCTCTGTAGTCTACCCTTGTGATCGCCACCCTTGTGGCTATGGCATTTCTACTACTCTTTATCTACATATTAGGTTAATTTTTATATGAATTTTTAGAGGAAGTGTAAGTCATATTGATTTTGAAACAAAGAAGTCCAAGAGAATAGTTGTTTCCTCTGTATCTACAAAACTGTTACTACGATCAAAGTTGTCATCTCAGACACATCCAGCCCCAGCAGAGAGAGAGAGAGAGAGAGAGAGAGAGAGAGAGAGAGAGAGAGAGAGAGAGAGAGAGAGAGAGAGAGATCATTTAATTTCTTGGGCCCCTTCGTCTCCAGCGAGGCAGATCGGTCGGGTAAACTTTTAACGATGAAAGAGGAAAGGTGATTTAAGTGCTATTTGATATCTATCGTCGAGAATGAAATAAACGTCTTGCCTTTAACTTTGGGCTGGGAGGGAGGAGGGGAGGGGAGGGAAAGGGAAGGGAAAGGGAGAAGGGAGAAGGGAGGGAGGGCAGTAGGGACAGACAGGGAAGCTCACTTCCAAAGTTAAGATCCCTTTCAGAGCCTTGAAAGGGCGATAATGATGTCGCTACGTGGAAGTTTGTCCTGGTGATGGGCGCAGAAAGGTGTTCAGTTTCTTCAATAGAAATTATAATGAGTGTTATATGACACAGTAACTTTGTTATTTTGGCAGGAAGTGAAGTATCTCTCTCTCTCTCTCTCTCTCTCTCTCTCTCTCTCTCTCTCTCTCTCTCTCTCTCTCTCTCGTTCCGAATGAAGGAGAATTAGACAAGTCTTCAGGAGACTATGTAATCATGAGATACCGTTCCGAAGGGTCTTTTAAAGCTAATAATTACTGTTATGGAGTTGACATGGGGAATCGAAGCTATGTTTGACACAGGTATTCAAGTTACACATCACAAAATAAGTGCATTTAATACTCATTCACCACAAAGTAAGGACATTTAGCATCATGTGTCTTTACTATTATTATTATTATTATTATTATTATTATTATTAACAGCTTTATATAATGGAAATCGATTAAAACTAAATTTCTACTCACATTACGATCAACCCCAGGACCCTTACCTTTCATTAGAAAACCTTTTGATTATATTCCGGTGTGAGATAGAAATTTATTATTATTATTATTAATTATTATTATTTATTTATTTTTTTTTTTTTTTGGTCTATCACAGTCATCCTATTCGACTGGGTTGTTTTACAGTGTGGGGTTCCGGATTGCAGCCTGCCTCCTTAGGAGTCCATCACTTTTCTCACTATGTGCGCTGTTTCTAATAGCACGCTCTTCTGCATGGGTCCTGGAGCTACTTCGGCTTCTAGTTTTTCCAAGAATAATAATAATAATTATTATTATTATTATTATTATTATTATTATTATTATTATTATTATTATTATTATTATTATTATGTTGGTGTTGAGTCAACAGACCACAGACTCTCATTCCTACAGACTTACACGGAAAGCCGTTCCTACAGGAGTGAAAATATGAAGATATGAACAAATGAAGAGGAATAGATAAGGAGCAAAGGGCAGAAAGCAATGCAGCTGAGGCGCCTAAGATTCGAGTCTTCAAAGTGCATTTCGAACTACCTATAGGTACATTGTGGATATCAATTTGTGCTTTGGAAGAAAGACCCATTTTAAAGAGGGCAAAGCATTGCACTCAACTCATCCCAACATTGATTTTAAGAGGATGTCTTAATTTATCTCTATTTCGGTTACACTATATATATGTATATGTATATATATACATATATATATATATATATATATATATATATATATATATATATATATATATATATATATATATATATATAGTGTAACCTGAAATTGAGATAAGTTAAGACATCCTTCTAAAACCAATATAGGGATGTGTTGAGTGCAGTGCTTTGCCCTCTTTGTCTTTTAAAATAGATCTTTCTTCCAGAGCACAAATTGATATCCACAATGTGCCTATAAGTGGTTCGAAATGCAATGTGTGTGTGTGTACTGTATACATATATATGACAGGCAGAAGTTCAGTACCAAGCGCTTTCACGTTTCGTTTTTTGTGCCCACGATGATACGTAAATAAACAACACGTGAAAGCGCCTGGTACTGAACTTATGCTTGTCATTTTCCTGTGGTATTCGCTTATATACTGAAGCAACGTGCATCCACTGTGATTTTTTAATCATATATATGTATATTTGTATACATATTTATATATAAAATGTAGGTATACATACATATACACACAGGCACACATATACACACATATATATATACACACACACACACACATATATATATATATATATATATATATATATATATATATATATATATATATATATATATATGTGTGTGTGTGTGTGTATACAAAATTTTTCATCCGATTCCTTTTTCCCATTACGCTGGATAGTTCCAGAACCAAAGACTATCTCCATTCTGGCTACAACCCAATAGAGTCGACTAACTACCAGGTACGTAGTTCACCACCAAGATCAAAAAAGAAACAATGGAATTGGATGGAACGAGTTCAGATCACTCAAACCCCAATCAAAATGGAATCCTTCTCCACAATTTTTACTTTTTTCCTGCTGGAGTGGCTGGTTCCATACGGCTTATGCCTTCCGGTTTCTCAGAAAATCTTAATGGATGAGGATGTTAAACTCATGTTTTTCAATTAACTCCAGCAGACGCTAATACCCATTCGCAGCTGGGTGGACTGGTGGGCGGTAAGCAGGGGGCCAGTACGGTACCAACCACCCACTGTACCTACTTTGGCTGATTGCAACTGCAATAAGAATCCCTATTTAATTGAGTCCCGAAGAAGAAAATCCATGGACAAAAACTTACACAAAATGAAAATAAATCTATACAATGATCCTTGACTTTGCGAATGAGAGAAACACTCCATACGATGACACACTCCTGAGGCACTCCGGAGGACAAACGCCATCCAAAACAGCCCTTATTTCATCTGTGTCCAATCACTCTTTTGACAGGATAGGGTCTGCATCAGCCCTGCTACCTTCTTTTGCTCTGCCCCACCTCTCCCATTTCCCTTCCCATTTCACATCCCATTCTACCCATTCCCCTTCCCTCCCTCCCCTCTCCTCCTCCTCCTCCTCCTCCTCCTCCTCCCCTCTCTTTCTCTCTCTCTCCTCCGCGCGCCTGGATCAAAGGCCCGAAGGGAAAGAGGACAACAAACATCTCTTGATCGTCCAGGAATCCACGCGATGAAAGAGAGAGAAAGAGACGGAGACGGAAGAAGCACGACATTCAAATTAATTGGGAAAGTTTGGCGGCGGGGGATAGGGTCGCGGATTTCATCGGCCGTTCCAGACACCAGTCATTTTAGTGCGGGATACCTCCGCCCATTGCGCCCCATTCCAGCACCGGTAACTGGAACGATCACGGTTGACTTGTCATGAATCCAGCGACTCCAGTGGTCTCGGGGGAGATTAAGTCACTCGTCTGGAAGACTTGACATGATGTATTTATAATTTGTAATAAATGTCATATATATTTTTAGAACTGGGAACTATGAGGCCATTCAGTGGTGAATGGAAAATTGAGAGTTAAAGGTCTGAAAGACGTAACAGGAGGAAAACCTCGCAGTTGCGCTATGAAACAATTGTTAGAAAAGGGTGGAAAGTAAAATGGAAGAAAGACTATGAAAGGAAGTACAGTAAAAGGAATGAAAGGGGTTGCAGCTAGGGCCCAAAGGGATGCTACAAAGAACCTTAAGTAATGCCTACAGTGTACCGCGCGTGAGGTGCACTGACGGCACTAACCCCTAAGGCAGGCATACATTTTTAAAAACGAATGAGTGGAAGACTTTTAAACACGCAGGCGTGGAAGATTTATAAAAACATTAGTGTGGAGGATTTTTAATTTCTCCGCTCTGAAGCAAAACATCTTAATACAATTTGATGAAATTACCTGGCTGTCTCAACGGGTATAATTTTGTATGCCAAATAGTAAATTAATTATTTTTTATTCTGTTATGCAAAAAGCACCGCTCCATATCAACAAGTTTCTTACGTTTGAATCCAACCTCGCTGCCAAAATGAAACCAAATGACTTGTAAAATGCTAAGAATATTTATCTTTATTATCTTAACTATTCACTTCTATCCTCGTAACAAAATGAACAATTTGTCAACTAAAAGGACCTCCTATTTTGCGTTCACCCACATTTTTTTCAAGAACGTTAGACTTCCCCGTTCTATTGATGGTAAATGTTAATTCTGAAATTTGAAGTCTGTATCTGTTTCCTTAATTATTGTAAAAGTTTCCCGTTTTCTTTATCTCTATTAAGCCCCTGTGAACATTCAGCTTTTGTATCACAATGCCTTTATAATGACCTTTATTTTTCACGCCTATGTATGATCCACCAAAATGTACAAGCATGGATGTACATTCCTGTGAACCCATGTCTGTATAGAAATGTACAGGTTAAAAGGCAACATGCCTAACAGGGCCTAAAAGCTAGATCACAGCCTGTTTTGATGTGGTTTGGTCACGCTAAGAAAACCGAAGAGAATTCACTGGAGGATGGAAGCACAGAAAATGTGGGTTAATGGAGTGCCGAAAATTTTAGATCAAAAGGAGATACACAGCAAATACAAGCGTTATGATAGATTGAGCCGGATGACATACGATAGAACATTTTGACAAGGTATGAAGCAGCTGATTAATATTGTGGC
>NC_089796.1:69981362-69986362 GCF_040412425.1 Macrobrachium rosenbergii | reverse complement strand
GTACCTTATTTTGAAGGTTATTTTCTGGAAGACAGTTAAACGTATGTCCAACGAGCCTGGATGCTTAATTACCCAGGCCCTGGCAACCTAACGTTTAACAGTGTGTCCGATTTCTTAAGATCACAGGCTACATGTGGCGGTGAGGAAGACCAAGAAAATACTTCCTAGGTGGTGGGGGAAGATCGAGAAAATAGTGGCTAAGAAGGATAATGGGAAAGAAAGGAAAAGTAACGGCTACTGTAGACGGGGGACATGATTACTGAGAAAGAACTGGCTAGACACCTGGAGAGGAAGAAGCGAAAAAGCACTGGCTAGTTATGGTGAGATGACCGAGGTAGTACTAGTTAGATGTGGGAGAAGAAGAGCGAGATAGTAACAGCTAACTGTTAGAAGCAAGTACTGGCTACGTGGTGGGAGATGAAGACCATGCAGTATCAGCTAGATTACGAAGAGAGGAAGATAGAGATATTATCAGCTAGAATGTGGTTCTCAACCTTTGTTTGGCCCATGCACCCTTTCACCAAATGTGAGATTGTCACCCTCCCAATTTCCAAAATTGCCTGCCTCAAAAGGTGCATTCCAAATAGTATGCAACAAAATACTAACACAAACACACAAGCTTGCGGAGAGAAAGCCCAGCGTGACCTCTCAGCAGAGCAGACCGATTCACACTGCGGTTTGTGTGGTCCTTCAGCCAGTTTGAGCCTGCCAATCTATGGTTACAATTCTTCCTTTTGAAACCCTGAAATTCCTCCCTGGGTGAGAACCACCGAGCTAGATGTACTGTATAGTTGAAAGTATATAATAAACAGACACTGGGGTGGGGTGGGGGTTTGCCACTAAGGGTTCATCCTTGACTTATCAGTTTAATGATGTCTGAGGCAGAAATGATTGTCATGAACATATGGAGCCACCCCCACCCCCATATAGAAAACTGTAACTCTTAAACTCACACTTCCCTAGGAAAGTATGACGCCAAATCTACACGCCCTAAAAAGCTAGACATAAAAAGAAAAGCAGACTACCAATGGAAACGATAATAACAGCAAAATTACCATTCACGAGGGCGTTAATGAGTGGAACAAACGCAAAACTTCCTGTTTATACCCTGGCATTTATATCTGTGCCACAAACGAGTGAAAGCCCCTCCTGCAATCCTTTACTTTTTTGGCCACAAAATTCGCTGTTCAGAGAAAATAAAAGGAAATATCCAGTGATTATAATCTCGGGGAAAACGAGAACCTGGTTAAAATACTAATGGCGACTTATTCTGCCCAGCTGGGCATGCTAATAAGATTTGGCTTATTTCACAACAGAATAAAATGGAAATATGAGCATTTCGGGAAATAAGGAAATGGAATAACGCTATTGCTTGAACGTTTCGTATTATGGCTGGCGGTTCTTTTGTAATCTCAGCGTTGGATGTAATTTCCAGTTCCTGGAAATCGTTGTCTGTTTCGTAAGCGATTCCGATTTTTCATCCAGTAAAGTATTTTGATATCCTGCGGTAATGAAGCTCGTTATCAAATGCGGTATTTGTCGTAGGTATTGTTTGTTACACAAGTTTGGAATATGTTCTCGCAGCTTCTTTAGTAAATTCAACTGGTTAATAAATATAAATACACAGATAATATACATACATACACACACACACACACACATATATATATATATATATATATATATATATATATATATATATATATATATATATATATATATACATACATATATATGTATATATACACACATATACCCTCACAGATTCCTAAACAGCACATTGAGCTCCTCCTACCAGTACTATACCATGTAACTACATCCATGCACATCCTTGCTGCCTGGACATTAAGGCTCATTTGTTCTAGCACCTCTTAGATAGACTCCACCTGTCCAGCTGTTTGTAGGTCTTATTCTCATTCTCCCTGACGACACTTTAGAATGATGTACTTTTTTGAATATCTTATCATCCCATATTCTCTCCTTATAGCTTTCCACTGTCTTTAAAATTTGCAAATGACTCGGAATTTTTCATCAAACCCTCCATTACATTTCAGTGTTCCTTACTATGTTAAGACATAATTTCAACAACTGAAACATTCTTTTCATTCGCATTCAACATTTACTATTCGCTTCCATAAAGGAGAGTTGGCACAACATTCCCTTCATGCGTTCCCACTGCGGTTTAAAAACGTATGGCTGAAATTGCCAACCATAAGACTTCAGTCCTATTAACCGGTATTTCAGGTATTGCTGTATTATATTGGGTATCGCTGACGACTGTAGGAAATGTTATACAAAATATGCAAGACCTGGCCTATATTCAGTACTGGATGAATGTTTGACTGCATAATCTCAGATGGTAAATATAGGTTCTAGGCCTCGAGTAAGAAACGTTAGATGCGAGGAAGGTACTGCTGAAGATAATGAAACGAAGCCTTACAAGAAATTCAAGAAGAATATGTGAGGTTTGGCAGGAGGCCAATTCTGCACTGCAGACAGGATAAGCGGGGAATGAAAGTGCAGTATATATAAAACAAGTAAAAAATGCGCTTCGCGCAGTGGAGTTCTCTGCACAGCGTATAATGCTGTACGAAACTCTCAGCCACGGCCCATGAAACTCTCAGCCGCCGCCCATGAAACTTCCAGCCACGGCCCGGTGCTGGCCTATGTTGTTGGCACCTATAGTGGTGCCAGACGCACGATCATGGCTAAATTTACCTTAAATAAGATAAAAACTACTGAGGCTAGAGGGCTGCTAGTTGGTATGTTGGATGATTGGAGGGTGGATGTTCAACATACCAATTTGCAGCCCTCTAGTCTCAGTGGCTTGTAAGATCTGAGGGTGGACAGACAAAGTGCGGACGGACAGACAAATAGCCATCTCAATAGTTTTCTTTTACAGAGAACTAAATAATGAGTAAAAACTGACACTGAAGATTACAAATGAAAATAGAATTTGGACACGTAAAAAGCAAATATACTGAATAATAATGAATATGACAATCCTGAGTTAAATAGCCGTAGCTTTCGTAAAAAAAAAAATGCTTCAAGAGACGGAAATTAAAAACGAGGCATCCGCTTTCCCTGATAACTTACAGACTGATCCTTTATAATAGTGTTTCCTTCAAGGTAAAATCTTCCAGCAGACAGATTTCTGTATGAGAGGAATCGTGATGAATGAGCAAATACAAATATGTCATGAAAGAATGTAAATGAATGAAGCCGAGAAAAATCAAGCATATTATTATTATTATTATTATTATTATTATTATTATTATTATTATTATTATTATTCAGGAGATGAACACTATTCATACAGAGCAACCCCACCACAGGAGCCTTTGACTTGAAACTCAAGCTTCCAAAGATTATTATTATTATTATTATTATTATTATTATTATTATTATTATTATTATTATTATTATTATTATTATTATTATTTAATAGATGAACACTATTCATATGGAACAAGCCCACCAAAGGAGCCACTGACGAAAATTCAAACCTGTAAAAGGTTATTATTATTATTATTATTATTATTATTATTATTATTATTATTATTATTATTATTATTATTATTATTATTATTGTTGTTGTTGTTGTTGTTGTTGTTGTTGTTGTTGTTGTTGTTGTTATTATTATTATTCAGAGATGAACACTATTCATACGTGGAACAAGCCCAACTAAAGGAGCCACTGACTTGAAATTCAAGCTTCCAAAGATTATTATTATTATTATTATTATTATTATTATTATTATTATTATTATTATTATTATTATTATTATTATTATTATTATTATTATTATTTGAAGGAGTAGACCCTCTTAAACAGGTCTTATTAAAAAGGATGGCTTATATGTGAATTTATCTTATATAGTGTCTTTTTATCACTCCTTATGATTCCTTTTTTCAGGCTCAGCGATATTGTCAGTAACTGGCCGATATTCATGTTGGAAAAGGACAGTGCGGAATATTGGAAGTCTTTTATTACAATATTCCGCACTGTCCTTTTCCAACATGAATATCGGCCAGTTACTGACTAACATCGCTGAGCCTGAAAAGCGAATCATAAGGAGGATAGAAAAGACACTATATAAGATAAATTCGCATAATACAGCCATCCTTTTTAATAAGACCTATTATTATTATTATTATTATTATTATTCAGGAGATGAATACAATCCATACGGAACAAGCCCACCAAAGGAGCCACTGACTTGCAATTCAAGCTTCTAAAGATTACGACGCTCATTAGGAGGAAGTACGAGGAGGTATAGGGAAATAAAGAGAACATTAAAAACACCACCGTCCATTCGATGGCATCAGAAATGATCGCAGTCCTTGTGCGAGCGAGCGTGTGTGACGCAAGGAATATTCCCCTCGTTGGATTGCATAAATAGCACAATTTCTGGCTGAATTACACGTAGCGGGAGAATTCTGTCGTCACATATTTCCCAGCAGGTGAGATCATAAATCATCTTTATTGTGACATTGAATTTATTTCCTGCAATTTATGTACCGAATCGAAATGGCGACATAAAATACGACTGGAGACTTCTTTGTTAATAAATTGCTCCAGGAATAGAAGACATCTCAGACATCTCCTAGAGGAATTGAGAAATGTTTGAATGTAGGCAACCAAACGCTCAAGTAATGAATGCGATAGCATTTCAGAATATCACAAATATCGGACATAATTCACCATAAATCATAAGAATAATCAAAACCGTTTGGAGACACAAAAGAGACGGTCTTGGATGTTTTTAAGATATGCATGAGCCAAACAACACTACGGAAAATAACGAAGTATAATTGAGATACGAAGAAATCGAAGAGAAAATCGAAACTTTCAGGAATAACAAACAAACACACACACACACACACACACACACACACACACACACACATATATATATATATATATATATATATATATATATATATATATATATATATATATATATAAATGTATACATATACACACTAGAAACGTAATTA
>NC_089796.1:69966362-69976362 GCF_040412425.1 Macrobrachium rosenbergii | reverse complement strand
AATGAGGTGTTATATATATATTTTTGAATATCTTAGTGTTTGCTTTTCATTTTTTCATAGTTTTTAGTTTTCTCTTAAAGAAAACTATTGTGCCGGGTTTTTCTTTCCGCACTTTTTCTGTCCGCCCCCAAATCTTAAAAACTAATAAGGCTAGAGGGCTGCAAATTGGTATGTTGATCATGCACCCTCCAATCATCAAACATACCAAATTGCAGCCAACTAGCCTCAGTAGTTTTTATTTCATTTAAGGTTAAAGTTAGCCATAATCGTGCTTCTGGTAACTATATAGGACATGCCACCACCGGGCCGTGGTTAAAGTTTCATGGGCCGCGGCTCATACAGCATTATACCGAGACCACCGAAAGATAGGTCCATTTTCGGTGGCCTTGATTATGCGCTGTAGTGGCTCTAGAGAAAACTCGATTGCGCATTTTTTTTCTTGTTTCTATACACATACAGTTCAAGGAATCCTTAGCATAGTGCATACGAAACTCTTAATGGTGTTTCAGTTACAAACAGCAACTATTATTTTTATCATTCTCGCGTAAACCTCACCCCCCCCCGCCCCAACACCTTTTCAAACTTCTTCACGAGTCGCTCCCAAAACAATAACAGAAGTGCAGGTAGGAGAAAAATAAAATCTTTTTCTAAGCATGAGGCTTTTACCTAATCTTTACTTTTTCTTCCTTTCGGTCGCTCTTCAAGTTCCTTTTCCGGGATGAATGAATAATTTATTCATAAGTCTTCGTGACGAGAGAGGGTAGGTAGGCCTGTATATTCAGAGAAGTGGAAGGCTTAGAAAATGAGCTTTCTCTTTCTCTCTCTCTCTCTCTCTCTCTCTCTCTCTCTCTCTCTCTCTCTCTCTCTCTCTCTCTCTTAGGGAGAAGTTTATACAATGATCAAAACAGCAAAAAAATGCAACAGCCGAAGTATTCATGACAATCCATATTCCTTTCATGGCAGTTAGTCGAACGTGGTAAGTCGCAGCCATGTTGATAAAGGATGAGGCACGCAGTCTCATTCCCAAAACATTTACTGGGTGCAGGGAGTATATCTATCACTTTCTGGCAACTGAGAGACAGGGAGGGATGACCTTTTCTATTTTAACAGGCATGATTGTTTGATCAGAATTGCCTCACTGAGCAAACCTAAACTGGTCACAGAAGGAGAAGGCTGGATTTTAATTTTAATTCAACAGATTAAATTCGTAGCTCAAATATGACGAAACTGAACTTCGTTACCAAAGTAAGCTGGAAAGGATACTTGACAACTGGAGGCAGAAGAGCTGTGGCTAACGGGAGCATTTACAAAACGTATAATAGAAATATAGTGTTTTATACGGGTTTCTATGTATGAAATTTAAGAGGTAAAAGAAGAGATCTCTGCGGGACGCCTCTAGAATTTTGTGAAGGCAGTTCTTGTCATGGTTATTGCAAGAAGGCTTATGAACCGAGTGGATAAAATCTTGAGCAATCAATGAACAGGAAATTCGTCTAAAAGAGACAAATTTCAGACTCATTCAAACATCTTTGCGATGCCGACTGAGATGAGAAAATGTCTTAGAAAATAACAATAATGGATGAAAATGTCATCCCCAGCAGCTATCCCTTACAAAGATAGTCACGTTGGTAAACCTACGTGTGAACTGCAAGAAAATTGTAAAAAGTAAATGGCAGTTTCAAGTTTTTCGTGACACTAAAAGTCAGAGTATTACAAAAATAACTTGAGAACGTGTGGTTGCCTCTTTTTGAAAGATAGCTAGACAAATAAAAGCATATATGAATATATTAATATATATGCATATCAATCAATCATTTCTTTTGGCACCCACGGGGATGCATAGGGCCTCGTTGAATTCACGCCACCACATTCTGTCCTGGGCTAAGTCCTCAAGACCTCCCCAACACTCGTCTCCTGCTTCCCGCCTCATTGTCCTTAACCACGCCTCCTTTGGCCTACCCCTACCTCTTCTACCAAGGGCAACCCACCCTGGTGTATCTCGCACTATTCCTGTCTTCTATACACATGGCCTAGCCACTTTCAGGGCGAGAATCTAACATACTCATACGAGTATATGTGTATATTAACATTAAAATGTACAAAATCCAGAAATCCATTTCGCCTACAAACCATTTATGAATCGTAGAGAGAAAACAACTGACCGAGATGGTTTCTACATCTCGAAAGGCAAACACTCAGTCCTTGACCTTATTTATTAAACCACAATCAAGTGAGTTCAGTTAATTGAAAAAAAAAATGTAAAAATATTCGACGTCTTTTGTCTAGAAATCACAGTTGCTGTGTGACCTCGCAATGAATTAGAACAATTACCTAATTAGATCTATTCTTCAGAAAAGGTGAATGAGGAAGAAGGAGGCTCATGTTTGGGGATCAAAAAATGAATCTTGATCCATTTGGTATAATTCAGCGACTGAATGAGCAAAGGGCAAAACGGACTTCATCGTGTTTTTTCCTCGGTGTTTGAATCTCTAAACAATTCATTATTGACTTAGAATGTCATTTACCTTACAAAAGAATTTTTCTGTCGTGTATGTAAGATAGCAAACAAGTAAATGAGTATGACCTTATGTTAAGCCGAAGTCTTCTTCGTAATCTGATTTGCTGGGTGAGGTTGGGGAAGGGACAGGAAAGTAAAGTAAAGCTGGAAAAATCTATTTTAATTCCTCCACCGACTTGAGAAATAGTGATGGGGAGGGGGTGGGGGAGGGAGAGGGGTAGGGGTAGAAACGTCCCCAAGGCTAATTAGGCGAGAGTTGATGACTTAGTAATTACTGTTTACTGAGCTTTCAAGAATAACCGTTTCTACACCGTCACTTGTCTCCGTGACTTATGGAAATGCGGCCGCTATGCAAATTAACGCCCATCCTTCTTTCCGTCTTACTGGTCTCATTTGCTTCTTTCTTTTTTTCCTCATCTGACTGAAATTTCTTCAGCGGGCCAACATAAAAGACAAATGGCTCCTTAAATGACCTCTTTCCCGTCAGTCAACCTCCACAATTTATCTCCCCGGGTAGTTCATTATTGCTCTCATGGTTACCTCTCTGATGTTTGCTTATTCTACTTTCTCTCTCTCTCTCTCTCTCTCTCTCTCTCTCTCTCTCTCTCTCTCTCTCTCTCTCTCTCTCTCTTTAGTGTCTGTTCAAGTTATTATGTTACACTTTTTCAATCAAACTGCTTCATTCTAAGGAAAACCTTTATAATTCTCTCAGCCACTTCTACTATCCTCTTCTTTATACAATCAACAATTATTTTTCTCTACCCGGTTACTTGGAACACTTCCATCAACTTGCCATACCTTACACAGCTTGGTCAGCCACTCCGTCGAGCTATCACCACGATGCTAAGTCATCTCACACCTAATCCCACCGACTCCTCGTGCCTTTCATTTCTTCAGCCACTTGATTAAACTTCTTACATCTTTTCACATTCAGGACCACAAGCAATGCCAAACACATATTAACTCATGTAATCCTGACGAACATTGCACACAACCATACACACACACACACACACACACACTGGTCAACCGTTCAATAACTTTCACAACACTACCATTTGTAATCAGATCGTCCTTCCATTCTTCCACTTCTGAACTGCCCCTACTACTTTCCTTCTCAGTCGTTTTCAAAAGCATTCTCAAGCCCCGTCTACTCTTGTAAAATTCAGCTCTGCATCTCTTCTTTCTTACTCATTCAGCAAACCGTCAAAATATTTACTCCATATCGACTCAGATATGGCAATTCCTTTTTAGAGGAGGCTACTAATCCCTTGTCCTTCTCTGCCAAGGCCTGACCCTCACATTCAAATGACTAATTCATTGCAAGGTCAACAGATGCGATGGGCTCTTACGGTGCGTGTCTAAATCATCGACCCTCACTCACAAATCAAACCCGGGGTCACTCACTGGTGACGCAAATGCTCTAACCAATAGATAACGAGTATGGAAATATATATCTATATATGTGTGTGTGTAAGTGTTTGTGTGTTTGAGTGTGTTTTAGCAAATGAAACGAACGAAAGTGATGAAGACTCGGTTCTACTCTAGAAGAAATGATGGATCTACGAGGGAATAGTGCCAGGAATATGAGATTTGGTAGCTTTTAGGCATTATGGACTCTTCTTCGCCTTACTGGAGCAATGACCAAAATATAATTGGTAGGAAAACAGAGATGTTGTGTGTGTATGAGTGTGTGTTTATTTACTGTGCATGAGTATGTGTGACTGCTGCTATAAAATTAACTCATGAAATAAACAATCTACAACAATTCTTGCGTAGAAGGTTTTTTTTTATGTCGTTAGGAGAAATAAGACAAAAATGAGGAGACAGGAATAATATCTCATAGCTCATTATTAGCTAGTCACTGAAAACGCCAAGAATTAGAAGCAAAAAAAAAATTTTGTCCCTTTCCAACTAAACCACCAAAAATAAAAATAAAACTTTCGATACACCAGATAAAACGGCTTTTTCTGAACCCTTTAAGAAATGCCACTCATCTTTCCCCAGAGAGGCTAAATAATTCAGGCATGAAAAGAAGACATGGGAAAATTGTCCGCGACGACCCCAAGTGTGGCTTGGAAGTTAAGGCACCCAAACGCTCACAGTCCCCGCCGAAGGTAAAGCCAAAGTTAAGGAGAAAATTGACAAGATACACGAAAAAATTCTTCCTAGAAATCAAAATTCTTAAAACTGAGTCTCGCCGGAACTCTCGCCGGGAGTTCTTGTTTTATTTCGCCGTTTCTTTTCAGAGAATATTGTGTACTGGAAGGTCTGTACGCGTTAGTTCATTTGATACATTTTACTGGTGCGCTCTGTCAGACTGTATTTGTATGCCGAGTGAGAGTAACTTTGCATGAACTGCTTCGGTAGGAGCAGTCTCTTTCATTTTACTCGTTGAGATAGTTGAAGTACTTTCATGGTAATCCTGCGTGTGGATTTGTCAGTTATTTTTATGAAGTAGACACATATATATTATATATAATATATGTACAAATATAAATTTATATATATATATATATATATATATATATATATATATATATATATATATATATATATATATATATATATATATGTATATATATATATATATATATATATATATATATATATATATATACACATTTTGTGGAGTTATATGCAAGTGTTATAAAGACACACACACACACATATATATATATATATATATATATATATATATATATATATATATATATGTGTGTGTGTGTGTGTGTGTGTGTGTGTGTGTGTGTGTGTGTGTGTGTGTGTGTGTGTGTGTGTGTGTGCCATTCCACAAAATGCGAATATCACTGAAATTAGTCCAGGAGGGAAAACAGCATATTAAAAAAAAACTTAAAACAACATTGTACATAGATATAAAAATTATGTTTTTCCCCCATAAATTCAGTACACACATGGCGCATAGTTAATTAGATACGGACCTCTACAATTGTGAAAATAATCCACATTTAATTAAAACCTATTATCTGGGATGAACAGATCGCACAGCATATTACATAAAAAGAATGAGAGAGAGAGAGAGAGAGAGAGAGAGAGAGAGAGAGAGAGAGAGAGAGAGAGAGAGACGAAGAGGTCACGTACATCATTCATCAAATGCGGGAAAAAATAATTATTTTCCTGTTCTCACAATTAGGCATTTTGTCCATTGCATAATGAGGAGGTCGGAGCCTTTTATTGGATATCTGTAATTTATTCCGCCATGGACATGACAGCCACGAAAGATAAATAGTTCCAAATTCATGATTTGTTTTTTTGGTATCCCTCATTCTCTGTATTCTTCATTAATCAGTTGTGATCTTTCCTCTATTTGCCTCGCACAATATTCTAAGTTTGGGAGTCACTGACTCTATGCCGTTCGCTTATAACTGGAATCTACCAACACAATTGACCTGCAGGCCAATGCTGTATGCTTTTCATGAAACAATTCACGGTTTTATTTCCTAATTTGCTTTTAATCAAGAATCTCTGGAATTCTCTATGTGCTTCCGTTTTCCTGTACTTTTCATGGCCATCATGCCTCGGGAAGCTTGTCTATCACTTCCTTTGGGGTTAAGTCCAACCTTTCTTTTTTCTTCCATCTCAAGGTCTACCGGTCCTCTGAGGTCATGTCCAAATCTTTTACTTCTCTCCACCAGTCAAAATTGCTTCCTTCACGGACAAACCCAGCCTTTCTTGAAGCTTATAATTATAGTGCTTCTTTTAGAGTTAAATTCCACTATTTTTTTTTCACAGCTAGTACTTACTCTGGTGTCAAGAACAACCTTTACTCCCTTGTGCTTGGCACTTCCTTTGGAGTCAAGCTCCAGTCTAGTGCTTTATTCTCCAATATATACATATATATTTACACAGTATATATATATATATATATATATATATATATATATATATATATATATATATATATATATATATATATATATATGAGTATATATATATATATATATATATATATATATATATATTATAAAGACAAAATCTAATGAAGGAAAGAGAAACAATGGAGCGCTACGAGGCCTTTCGACTTGTCGTCCTTTACTCGTGTATTCAGTCTTTATTTATATATTCATCACGTTCATACAGTACAACCGTCATTAGACTGGCTGATAAGCGTCGGTG
This sequence comes from Macrobrachium rosenbergii, assembly GCF_040412425.1. Classification (NCBI taxonomy): domain Eukaryota; kingdom Metazoa; phylum Arthropoda; class Malacostraca; order Decapoda; family Palaemonidae; genus Macrobrachium; species Macrobrachium rosenbergii. Next base: position 69,969,707 of record NC_089796.1, on the reverse strand, counting down.
CGACGAATTGTATATTGGAAAAGGAGTAACAGTAACGGAACAACGGGGAAAAAGAAAATTCCCTGACTGATTCTGTTCACAGAAAGCCTTCATGAAACCTAGAGAACACACTCGTGTAAGCAATTTTGCTTGTGGTAAATTTAATGTGACCTCATGAGTCGCTCGATCATCGGAACCAGCAATTATTGGATGATATATTGTCTACCCTAGCGTTATTATTAACGTCGTGTGCCGCTCACTCACAAATTCTTAATCTTGTCTTCAACGAAAATAGGACAAACTAACTAAGTCGTCAATTCTTGTCGACTGTAGAATGAAATGAACTTCCTTCTCTGCCTGGGAAGATTTTCAGGAAACTCAAAAATCTTTTATATCAACTGTTATGTTACAAACAAATTCTTAATCTTATCTTGAACGAATATACGACAAAGTAGTTCATCCATTCTTATAGAATGTAAAATAAAATCAGAAGTCTTTTGTGCCAGCAACATTACGATGGGACTCAAAAATCTTTTGTATTAATCATTACCCCTTACTTTTCAAGGGACGGCTAACTCGAAATCTTTCATTCATTTAGTATTTCTTTCAAGCGGACGCCTACAGCAACACCTTTCACCGTTCTTCTTTTGCCCCGTATTTGTGTTCGTTAAATTATTATAATTTTGAATAATATTTCCTCTGGATATGTTTTATTATGAAGCCTTTTTACTGGAATTACCTTATACAAGAACGATTAAATACAAGTAAATGGATTTTTTTTACCTTATACAAGAATGATTAAAAACAAGCAAATCGAATTTTTTTACCTTATATAAGACCGATTAAATACAAGTATATGGAATTTTTTTACCTTATATAAGAACGATTAAATACAAGTACATAAATTTTTTTACCTTTATACAAAAACGATTAAATACAAGTATACGGATTTTTTTTGCCTTATACAAGAACGATTAAATACAAGTGTATGGAATCTTTTTTACCTTATACAAGAACGATTAAATACAAGTAAAAGGAAATTTTTTTACCTTATACAAGAGCGTTTAAATACAAGTAAATGCAGTTTTTTTACTTTATACAAGAAACGATTAAATACAAGTGGAATTGGTTTTACCTTACACAAGAACGATTAAATACAAGTAAATCGATTTTTTTACCTTATATAAAAACGATTAAGTACAAGTAAATGGGATTTTTTTTCACCTTATCCAAGAACGATTAAATACAAGTAAATGGAATTTTTTTACCTTATACAAGAACGATTAAATACAAGTAAATGCAATTCTTTTTTTTATCCGAAAGTGGAATAGTTTTTTCTTCTCGTTATACTTCGGAAAACCCTTTTTACAAGTGATAAACATCGGTTTCCTATGCGGTGACACTTTTGGCTCTCCGTTCCATATTTTTCCTTATTTTTTTGGTGCCTTTTCCTTTTCACCTCGTCTCTTTGGTCCAATGGACCATTCCTACCTATGAGAGTGCGGTAACCTGAAAGAGTAGACAGGAGATCCTCCATTGCAGTGAACCCGGAATTCCTACAATTGTCATTTCTCAGATTCACAAACCATATATTTCTGTTCAAGGTCACTGCATGAGTCCTGTATTTTTCAGATTCACGAACAATATTCCACTACGTGAAACTCAAGTACCATCATGCCCAAGAGACGGCTTCACTAGCAAACTTGACTTGACAGAAATTGAAAAATATACTGTAAAATGCTTCTTGATACTGCTAACATAATTATAACTTAACGAAAATTTATATTGCAGCCTAAGAGGAGAATTATGCTGATACAATCTGAGCCGAGGAATAATAATAATAATAATAATAATAATAATAATAATAATAATAATAATAATAATAATAATAATAATAATTACAACAGAATTTCAGTGAATTGTCCAGTGTTCCTCGTTCTGTAGTGCTGGAAATAGTTCACAATTTTCTTCACAGCTCTGGACTGTGGAACAGACTCCCTGAGGATGTAGTACAACTGGACCCTCAAAAGTTCAAGCGAAGATGCAATGCATTACTACCCTAAAACAATTCTCCTTGTAATTTATAACTTACTTGCTTTTTATCTATTTATGAAATAATTTGTTAATTTACTTTTTCTGTTTTCATGACATCTCTTTTTTTCTGTATTTCCCCTTACATTCTGTAACTTCTTTCACATCAACCCCAGATTCCTTGGAAGCTTGAATTTCAAGTCAATGGACGTTGTAGGCTTGTTCTGTATGAATAGGTTTCATATTCTGAATAATAAAAATACTATATAATTGTGGATTTTGATTACATAATAATAATAATAATAATAATAATAATAATAATAATAATAATAATAATAATAATAATAATAATAATAATAATAATAACAATAATAAACTAGTTAAGCCTTGAAAAGACGACAAGAGGCATTGGTAACTTTGAAATGCTTGTCAGTTCCCTGATGTAATGTAATGCCAAAATATTAAATCAAACTTTCCCGATTGTCCGGGAGTGGCATTTGCCAGAATTTTCTGATTTAGAGTTTTCGAACTGGAAAGCCCTTAGGAATCCATTATACTCGGAAATATCCCGAACTGAAGCCTAAGTGTTTTGATGTATATTGCAGGGGCTGCAATTTTGGCAGATTTTGTAATATATTCCAATTCTCCCCGTCCAGTGTCAAATGCATAAAATGGAAACAGAATATAAGCCCAAACTATTTTTAGATTTTTACCTGGTGCATTGATTTGCTACATATCAGTGGCTGTTTAACAAAGGGTAATTACTAGGAAACTCGGCAATTATAAAAAAATATGAAAGGAAAAAAATCTATAAAACATGAATAATGAAGTCGAAGGTTTTCCAGGCTTAAACGCCAGCGATTCATATTCTCTCTCTCTCTCTCTCTCTCTCTCTCTCTCTCTCTCTCTCTCTCTCTCTCCTGTTCGTAAAGCGCTCTTAACTTACTGTACTTCACTGTCTTGGAAGAAGAGACTGCTGCTTGTATAACGCTGATGACGTCATCAGCCTCATCAATGATTGGCTGCTGCCGATGTTGTTACTACAACCGGCGTCTGTGTTTTGAAATCGCTGTTATTTGCGACCTGTATTTCAATTCCTGAACGGATTTCAAGCGAGTTTATAAAGTTCTTATGCGAATCACGTATTGCATGACTTCCGTTTATATTCAATCCTTATTTTACTTTTTTTTTTCCTGGTAATGTGTGCCCAGTAGGTTTTTTGCAAGCGCAATCATCAGTATCTTATTGCATCATAGCAAAGTCAAGAAGAGGTATTCTTTAATGACGTTTATATTTAATAATACATAATATCTACCCATCACCATATGTGTGTAT
>NC_089796.1:69923862-69958862 GCF_040412425.1 Macrobrachium rosenbergii | reverse complement strand
GTTCACATCAAAAAGTGTTCTTAGACTTCTCATACCTCTGGGATATGACCTCAATTTAAAGAATTGAGAAATGCAGAAAGGTCACAAAACATTTCTTTAATTTCCTCATTCCTCCTACGAAAGACCTGAAAATAAATGCTTGAAAAAGAAAATAAAAGCTTACTGAATCCTCCCTCGCGCGTTTCCCTTTTTATACTACAAAATCCAATAATGCTCTCAAAACCAGTGCCATCTATACACCACGTCAAAAGGAAGAAATGAGCCGAGGCTTCTTCGGCGCAACTGAGTTTTCTGTGCAGCGTATAATCACGGCCACCGAGAATAGACCTTTCTTTTGGTGGTCTCGGTATAATGCTGTACGAGCTGCGGCCCATGAAACTTTAACCACGGCCCGGTGGTGGCCTGTCTATATCGTTGCCAGAAGCACTATTATGGCTGACTTCAACCTTAAATACAATAAAAACAGCTGAGGCTAGAGGGCTGCAATTTGGTATGTTTGATGATTGGAGGGTGGATGATCAACATAACAATTTGCAGGCCTCTAGCCTCCATAGTTTTTAAGATCTTTGGGCGGACAGAAAAAGTGCGGTGCGGAGAGAAAACAAGTGCTGACAGAATAAAGTGCGGACGGACAGACAAGCCCGGCACAATAGTTTTCTTTTAAAAAACACTAAAAAGGAAGAAATGAAAGAAATATGAAGTCATAACGAGTGACATTTATCGCTGTTTCTGTTATGGTCTATCGTACGAGAAGTGCCAGTCACTCAGTATTTGTTATGAAGCCTTTTCATAAGATTTTTGTAAATGTTAAATCCGTATTTTGAAAGACCTTCCCTGACTCATTTTTTCACACTCCAGAAATTTGGAGCTAAAGAATGCAAGCAAATCATGCAACGCGAACCCAGTTAAAATACTAATGGCGATTTATTCTGCCCAGCTGGGCATGCTAATAAGACCTGGCTCATTTTTTCCCAACGGAATACAGCGGGAATAATGCCATGCACGAAAATGAGAAACATAAATACTGCTGTTATTTTGAATTTCATAGATGGTTCTTTAGATATATCAACGTATTTAACAGTGCTCGCCTGCCATTCAGTCTCAGAAATAATAATAATAATAATAATAATAATAATAATAATAATAATAATAATAATAATAATAATAATAATAATAATAATAATAATAATAATAATAATAATAATAATAATAATAATAATAATAATGTTTTGTTAAATACAATGGCTGCATTTTGCGAACTGATTTTATACTGAGTTTTCCAATTCTTCTAATAATTCGCTTTTCCTGCACAACAATATTAGTCAATAACTGTCCAATGTTCATATTTCGATGGATGAAACAGCGTATTTCTTACAGCAGAAATTCTTTATTTTACAGTATATTACAGCAGGTTAATGAAACCGGGGATGTACATCCGTAGATTCTCCAGATGGTATTTCTTCTTTTTTTCTTTTTCTGACCTGTCTGGTATTTTTCTTATTTCAGCTCAGGGCCATATACATGGAATATACAAAGTAGAGGGATTACAATACACACAGTCTAGATACACGAGATAAAATTATAAAAATTAAAACTGGCAATATCCACGTAGCAGTAAAAATAATAATTATAATAATAGTAGTGACAGTTCAAAAATATTGAAAATTATAGCAATTTAAAAACACATTGCATACAATAAATTTCCAGTATATTTTATATTCAATTTTGTATGTTTTGACTTTCATAATTAATCGCTGAGTTGCTGAATGGCATGGGGATGCCTTTAATTACTAAGCTTTAATCAGCGCTGTCATTATTATTTATATAAGCTCCTATTACTCACTCCACTGATATACATGAGTACGGATCTACTGAGAGCCTGTTTATCTATAATGGATATCAGATATAACGAGGAAGATTGAGCTCGGCGGTTTATTAATGTACCCTATATTTTCCATAGGCCTTCTTATGTCTCTATCATGGGGAGGGCGTAGTGCACCTCACGCGGTGCACTGTAGGCATTGCTTAAGGTTCTTTGCAGCGTGCACTCTGCCCCTAGCTGCAACCCCTTTCGTTCCTTTTACTGTACCTCCTTTTACATTCTCTTTCTTCCATCTGATTTTCCACCCTCTCCTACCAACTGATTCATAGTGCAACTGCTAGGCTTTCCTCCTGTTACACCTTTCACACCTTTTACTGTCATTTTTCCGCTTCAGCGCTGAATGATCTCATAGGGACCAGTGCTTGGCCTTTGGCCTAATTCTAATATTCGTTCATTCATTCATCGTGGTTCTTTGTCATAGTTCCCTTAGTTAAGTGACCGCAAACGTAGTTATGGAGTAAATATGTTTCAGGTGTCAATAGGCTACTTTGAAATCAATTTTTTTTTCATTACTACTGGGATTTATAGTTCGTAAAATGAATTTATAATCATTATGCATCAAATAAAAGTATTTTTAAATTCTGCTGATAAGTAAAAACAGCAGCAACTCACTGTAAAATGGGTGTTTATTGTTAGGCCGTTGAATAGATGTTAGGCCTTGAAATTTGGTAATGAACCTTTTTTTTATAATAATTTTATATATCAAAATAACTTAGAAACTGAATATAAAATTTAGGCCAAAGGCCAAGCACTGACGCTTATGAGGTCATTCAGCATTGAAAGAGAAACTGAGAGTAAAAGGTTTGAAAGGTGCAACAAGAGGAAAAACTCGCAGTAGCAGTATGAAAATATTGTTAGGAGAGGGTTGAGGAAAGTAAGAAGGACAAAAAGAGAATAGGAACGGAAGTAGAGTAAAAGGAATGAAAATGTTTGCAGCTAGGGGCCGAGAAGACGCTGCAAAGAACCTTAAGCAACGCATACAGTCCATCGAGTGAGGTGCACTGACGGCGCTACCCCCTACGGTGTAGAATAACTTAGAATCCATGGATGTAGGTATTACAAAACTTTTATTACGTAGAGAAGAGAGAAATCACCTGGGGGAATTTTGATGAGCTTCAAGCGGCCCCAAATGAAAGGTAAACATGAGGTGCATAAGTGAAGTGCGGTTGTTCAGCGCTGAGATTAATTGGCTGGGCGGTACGTGGGGAGTCTGGAAGAATGAAAGGCACTGAAATGTAGAGACGTGAGGAAGGTATATGGGAGAACTAAATGGTTAGCATAGGCGAAGACTATTCAAAGGGAATGAGAGGAAATACATTAGGAAGACGGTTCCTCGCGCATACACACACATGTATTTATATGTATATATATATCCAGTATGTATATATATACATATATATACAGTATACATACATATATATATATATATATATATATATATATATATATATATATATATATATATATATATATATATATATATATATATATATATATATATATATATATATATATATATATATATATATATATATATATATATATATATATATAGAGAGAGAGAGAGAGAGAGAGAGAGAGAGAGAGAGAGAGTTAATTGTTAATTCAGACAGTTGCTATTCTTGAAAAAATTCTTTCCGTTCCAAACAAATGAGTAATTTTTATGCCCTCTCATCTTATAAAAGACGCACCATGCTCTCTCTCTCTCTCTCTCTCTCTCTCTCTCTCTCTCTCTCTCTCTCTCTCAGAGAAGAAGTCTGACGAAGGAAATAAGGCTGAACACCCATAAGTGCGAGCGTCTGCTATGTTGAAAGAAATTACGCAATATATGTAACGGGGGTCAACGAGATCCTGATGAAGAAAGTGGTTATGGCGTCCTATGAATCCATGAATTCCTCTGGACCCAAGGGCTCATAATTCTTGAGGGTTAAATTTAGAGGATGACACGAAGTTCGAAAAAATTTTCTTAGAAACTTTGGGAGTAATTATAATTAAGTGGAAATTGAGGGGAGAGAGAGAGAGAGAGAGAGAGGAGAGAGAGAGAGAGAGAGAGAGAGAGAGAGAGAGAGAGAGAGAGAGAGAGAGCATGTTGTGCTTCTTATATAGGTGACGGCATAAAAATTGCTGATTTGGTAAGAACACAAAGAATTCTTAAAGAATAGCAACTTTCTTAATTAACAATTTCTTCATATATCCTTACCTCTCTCCAAATTGACTTTCTATTGCTTATGGAATAGAATATAGAATTTAGGCCACAGGCCAAGCGCTGGGATCTATGAGGTCATTACGCTGAAACGGAAATTGTCAGTTAGAAGGATTGAAAACTGATGACAGGAGGAAAACCTTGCAGTTGCACTAAGAAACAATTTTCAGAGAGGACGGAAAGTCAGATGGCAGAAAGAGAATATGAACGGAGGTAAAGTAAAAGAAATGAGAGAGGTTGCAGCTAGGGGCCGAATGGAGGCTGCACAGACCCTTAAGTAATGCCTACAGTGCACCACGTGAGGTGCACTGGCGGCACTATCCCCCTACGGGGTCTATTGCCTACATCTACTTTTCTTGTCAATCTTCCAATCAACGTTTTATTTCTCAATCAAAGTCCTACCATAAACATTCCCTGGTATATTTATGCCCCTACAATTCTTAGTCTCCTTTACCATCCTTAATCTCATACATGTGAACCAGTACTCCTTTCACCCATTCATTCAGGGCCTTATCATCATGCACAAATATCTCGTGAAGTCTTGTGAATCGCTCAGTCACACTTCATTACTATATCACAAACATTTCTCCTGTAATCCATTCTAGTATCATTCCATTCTTCAATTACTTATTTGCCCAAGCATTCATAAACTTATACTAACGCCTTTCGCTCTTCCATCATTCAGCTTTGCCTCTCCCTAGCCTCCGAGTTCAACATCTCTTCTAAATGCTCACTCCATCAACACAGGACTGCACTTTCTTCAGACAGCATTTCTACATTTGCATCTCTTGTTCTGAGACCCATTCTCTAATTAACATTTTGCTCAGCATGAATTTCTCGTAAGGAGAACTTCAAAGTCTTCTTAAAATCCTTACTCACTGTCTTCCCCACCCTCTTTTATGACATATCTTTGTCTCGTCTCTCAAGATCCTCATGACCTTCTTCCTGTATTTCTGAACAAGATCTAAAATCCAGTCATGCAAATGCTCCGCTAAGTAACCTTCATTAAAGTCCTTACTTATCCACACCACCAAACACTTCTTTTCTTCTTCTCGCCTTCCTAAAATCACACTCGCTTCACACTCTTCATACGCTCCTTCAATTTCCTAGTTGTCAAATGCACTTGTATTAACAGCATCTACAGCTACATTTTCACATTTTCTTCCACAGCTTAAAATTCCACTAAACATAACTTGTTTCAATCGAATGATGATCCGATATACCGCCAGCCACTCCTTGCCCCACAATTACATCCGTCTACTCGGCAGTAACCCATAACCTATTTTTATTTATTTACTTATTTTTCATCAATATATATATGTGTGTGTGTGTGTGTCTGTATATGTATGTATACGTACACACAAACATATTCAATCTTTTACCTTATAAAAAAGAATAAAGTGACAAATGATTCCGTGATATTTTCAAGTACGTACTTTTTTTATTTACTAAATTTTTGCAATAATATAAATATAAATATATATACATATATATAATGTACATATATACATATACATATATATATATGTATATTTAAATTAGATATCATATATATATATATATATATATATATATATATATACTTATATTATATATATATACATATACACACGCACACACACACATATATATATATATATATATATATATATATTATATATATATATATATATTATAATCATTCACAGCTCCTTACATCTTTCACCTCAGGTAAATAATAAAACCACAAAATTTACGATGATAAAGAGGATGAAACATCCGGAAAATAAACTGTTTCCAGAAGACAAAACATTCAATAGAACGTTTTAAAGCGTTATCTAGTCGTAAATGAGTTTTCAAGTCCGCGTAATTGTTTCCGGAAACAATACGCCATTGAACGGGCAGGTATGCAAGTTAGGGAGAGGACCACATTAGGACCTATGACTGTGAATAGGAAAGGCGAGAGAATGCGGCGAATAAAAAAAAAAAAATAAAAAAAAAAAAACTTTTCTAAGCCTTTTAATGAACAACGCAGTACCGTGTAAACAATCACGAATTTTTTGCAAGCGTTAAGAATAGCGCTGAGGAACGACTTTCAGCGCCAAAGTGGGACATGAACGGACGGACGGCTCAATAAGCAGCAGAGATAATGAAATTTCCGCATAAATTTTACCAGAACTTTTTTTGTCTGTTTTAGGGTATATATATATTTATATATACATATATATATATATATATATATATATATATATATATATATATATATATATATATATATATATATGTATATATATATATATATATATATATGTATATATATATATATATATATATATATATATATATATATATATATATATATATATATATACATAAATATGTGTATGTATGTATGTATGTATGTATGTATGTATGTATGTATGTATATATAATGTGTATAAGATAAAACGATCTGTCTACTCTGGTATGTTTTTAAGAGCGTACTGAATTTGTGATCCTGAATTTTTAGCAGAGGAAATTCAGAACATCTATGTAATTGCAGAAGAATTATGTTATCCTTTGTGTTTTATTCGTGGTTGCCTCCAAAGTGCCAGAAAAACATTTTATAGTCGTGAAATGTCAAGTAATTATGACACTGAAAATATTTTTATCGACTGTACTAATACTGAAATGCCTGAAAATAAATTTTGTTTTTAGTAATACTTCGTCTATCAAGATTTCGCTGTTTTGTAATAAACCAGAAATGCCAACTGGAGGAGTGTACAAAATTAATTGCTCAACTTGTAATTTACCTTATATTGGATAATCTGGTACGGAACTAAGTAAGAGAGTCACACAGCATAAATATAATGTACGGGTTGTAACCAGCTCGAGCGCCATTTTTTGTCACATAAGAGACTTTGAACACCCAACAGATTGGACTTCAGCTAGAGTTGTTTTTAAGAGGTCTTCATTGCATGACAGATTGTTGGTCGAAGGATGCCTCATCAGTTCTTTTAGTAACATGAATTTGAGCGATGGTCTTTTTAAGACGGACGAATTGTTAAAAAGCTTTATTCTTAAGGATGCAAAAGAACAACAGGCTGTTAGATTTTTTACAAGCAGATAGTTTTGTACTGGTGTTTGTAGTACTTACATATTCCCACTAAGCATGTTTTTCTTTTGAAGACTGTTGTTTACATGCCTAAATAACTTGTTGACATGTTTTTTTTGTTATCTGTGACCCCATATTGCTTTCTTGTATGTGTTATTTTCTTAACACTGTTTAGTACCCTGAAGATGACTTTGGAATATACGTTGAAAATCTTGGTACCATTTCTTTTTATTTTAACGTGAGGACTTATATATATATATATATATATATATATATATATATATATATATATATATATATATATATATATATATATATATATATATATATATATATATATATATATATATATATATATATATATATATATATATATATATATACATATATACAGTATATATACTCACAAACACTAAGCTGCAAATATCGTTTAATATCTTATCCGCTCTACCTCCGAAATAATACTCAGGGGAATTATGTTTGATAAGTGGTTTGCCACCTGACGGATTCGATCCACTGAACAGAGAGAGAACCTAAGAAATCAGTGACGCCAGTATTCTTACTACTGGGCTGTCAAAAGAGAGAAATATATGATGTGTATATATGAATATATATATATATATATATATATATATATATATATATATATGGGGTATATATATATATATATGTATATGTATATTGATATATATGGGTAATAATGTATAAATTGATAGATATAGGTCTCTCTCTCTCTCTCTCTCTCTCTCTCTCTCTCTCTCTCTCTCTCTCTCTCTCTCTCTCTCTCTCTCTCTATCTATATATATATATATATATATATATATATATATATTTACTGTATATGTGTGTGTGTTTGCGTTGTATGCAATCAATCTATACGTAAACACACACACATATTCCCTCGCACTTGTCACTACATGCCTTGAATCCGGATGGGTAACAAATGAAGAATCCCTATTCTTTCCCGGGGGGATTCGAACCCGTGCAAGGCACTGAGAGCGAGGCTACCTCTTTGGCAGTCAGGTCAGAGTGACTAACAAGGAAAGACCTAGTCACATGGTGGTCACATCAGAGAGAGCATAATGGCGTAAGGGATCAATTTATTCTTATAACTCATACACTTATACTGCAACCTACAGAAAGGTAGATATATAGACTGAACAATGACTGACATTTTCTCGTGTATTCATTATACTCTTCCAGTTATTCTGCTTTGTCTCTCACATATGTTGCTCCAAACCTTCTATTCTAAGTTGTGGAATCTCTTGTATTCTTTGATAATCCCATTTTTCGAATATGACTTCATCACAACCGACATCCAGTTTTCAACTGTACAACCCGATAGTCTTAAAACCATTTTTATTCTCCATTTTTCCTAGCCTTCAACGAAAATAGATCAAACATGACATTTGATGAAGACATACGAAGATAATAAAGCATTTACGAGGAATTCTCAATGCCAGCAAATGTCACATGTGATGAGAATATCTCTTACTGTGATAAATGAGCACGAAAAATGACAAGTAAAAAATGCGCCGAAGTTTCTTCGGCGCAATCGGGTTTTCTGTACAGCCGCTACAGAGTATAATCAATGCCAAAGAAACTGAATCTATCTTTCGGTGGTCTCGGTGTAATGCTGTATGAGCCGCGGCCCATGAAACTTTAACCACTGCCCGGTGGTGGCCTATCCTATATCGTTGACAGAAGCACGATTATGGTTAACTTTAACCTTAAATGAAATAAAAAAAATACTGAGGCTAGAGAGCTGCAATTTGGCACGTTTGATGATTGAAGGGCGGATGATCAAAATACCAATTTGCAGCCCTCTAGCCTCAGTAGTTTTTAAGATCTGAGGGCGGACAGAAAACGTGTGGACAGAAAAAAGTGGGGACGGGCAGACAAAGCCGGCACAATCGTTTTCTTTTACAGAAAACTAAAAAACGTAAATTATCAAGACTTCTTCTGCTTTGATATCTTCACTGGGTAGAAAAAATAAGAACAATTTGGAGAAGGTACAAAGTATAAAAATAACAATGTTCTCAGTTCTCGTCAAAATGAGCGACTGAGCTGTGTTCCTCAAAACATTTAGACTTGTCAGAACTATCAGAAAATGAGAAAAGCGATAGAATTCATTAGCGAAATGTTATTTTAAAAGTCACGAGCTCTAAAAGTTCTTTGAAGCAGAATTAAGCAATATATAAAAAGATTAAATGATATACGAAACAATTAAAATTCTGTTTATTCAAGATTTTACCTTATATAAAGAATTTGGTGACAAATGATTCCGTGATATTGTCAAGTACGTATTTTTATTTATTTACTTAATTTTTTCCAATGAATATTTTCCGGGCACATTCTGCCCTCTTACGCAACATATTCATGATTGTATGATCTCAAATACTCATAAGCTCTGCATAAGCGAACCGCAAATACACACACAAACGCACACACACAAATCTCTGGTTCGTTTTTTCTCCTTTGATAACCTTCTTCAGCATCGTAACCTTTTAATTACTCTAATTTCCAACACTCTTTAATCCACATCATTCTATTATCATCGACAACATTTGCTACTGAATGTAAAAATATGTCAACCGTTTGCATTATTTCATCAGTCTTCCATCTTTTTAACTTTCCAGCTTCTTAATAAGATTTAGCTCCAAGAATGATTCTCTATTTATGAATTCTTTCATTCTCAAGTTTCGAAATTCTCTTAATTTTTCAGCTATAGACAACATCAACAAAACCTCTTCTGTTATTGAACAAATGTGCGCTTACATCTCTTTTTCCTTTGCATTTGTAACTTTAAACATAAAAAACAGTTTTTAAACTGTGGACAACCTTTTACACCAAACTAGTCACTCACAAAAACATTTTTTTTTCTTACTATTGACTGACTAACACCGGACATGTTACTCGTTGAAAAATCACCCTTTTCTCATTATAGATTAACTTTTGCGCCGAACCTGACGCTCGCTAATCTACAGTACAAGTTGTACAAGTTTTCACTCATTCTGATCGAATTGCTTTCGACATCAAAAATCAACACATCTCTACATAACATTTCAGATTTGAAAGCTTTCTCTTAGCATGCGTTCCGTGCAGACTTGTCCATTTACCTTCGCACTACTCATATGACTATTTTATAACAAGCATACTCTGAATATGCTATTTCTTCCCTAAAATCACACTGTTCTTTTCTAACAACTCTTCTGTAATCTATCTCCCGCCATGTAAACTGTTGTGCATAAATCTCACGTTGGCGGCAAAACTCTTAAGCCCAATATCGGAAGATAACTCATTGCTATCTATCAACAGAAGACAATAATATCTCATACGACTGAAAATATAATCTGATGGACGAAAACATGGACTGACCACGAAAAAAATTTGCAAGCAAAACAGGGAACTCTTTCGAGACACTCAACTATACAGCCAATCCTCTCACTGAAAACAGTACAATATTAGTTGCATAACTTACCAGTTCACCAAATATAACTTCATCGGCATTTGTACCTCGTTAAACCTTAAAGTGAAACCGCGGTAGTGTCGGGAGGAATAAGAAGAAAATCCTACAAACAAGCAACAACAGTGCTTTAAGGAGTCATGCGTTCAGCTTTAGGGAAACAATATCTTAGCCTTTAAAACACCCCCTTCTAATTATTTTCTTTTGCATTTGATGTATTTGAAAAGTACATCCCAGCGCCAGAACTTAATAAAGGAGAGTGAAAAAGAGAGCGTTCTTATTCTCTTTGCTGTTTAACTTTTCTAGGATGTTTATTAAGTCAGTCGGATTTTGCTTCTTGAGGCGAGCAGGTATTAATGTTATTGTCATGGTACACATCTGACATTAGTGGCGTATTAGAAACCCAGTGTCTCCATTTAAAACGAGCTCTCTGTCCCTGTCTCCGTCTATCTCTCTGTTTCTCTCTGTCTCTGTCTCTCTGCATATGCATATATATATATATATATATATATATATATATATATATATATATATATATATATATATATATATATATATATATATATATATATATATATATATATATATATATATATATATATACATACATATACATCTATATAATATATATGGATATACACACACATATATATATATACATATATAATGTATATACAGTATATATATATATATATATATATATATATTATATAGTATATATATATATATATATATATATATATATATAAAATCAGTGATAGATATAATGTACCATTTGTTGGTAAGCTAAACTTTTTCAAATAGAACTTAATAAAAGCTTGAATAATTCAGATTTGCTTATATTCTACTCAGCTGAGTAAATTAAAAGACGGAAGAATAACAACGAATAGCTAAAGGGCCTTTTGAGAATCGACTTCAGCGCAGAAGGAGAGAAAGTCCCCGCATGGAAAAGTGAAACAAAAAACAAAAAAAATAAAAATAAAAGAAAAAGATCACGAAAAAGATAAAAGGGCAAAAGGAACAAGGCTTAGCGGAGGTACTGGAGGAGAGGCGGTTATTACCATGACTTCAATATATATCCTGATGGGTTTACCATGGAAATAAAAAAGAAAAAGAAAAAAAAAATAATGTGGAATTCTATACAGTGGAAAAAAAAGAAGAGAAATGTTACCGGGTCTCCAAAAGCAAGCCCTTATTGGCCCCGCCAGGTCCATCTTTTCGGGTTTCAGATGAGACGCCGCCCTCTGCTCGATGGTGCAGATCGACCGGGACAAAAGATCGCTTTCATTACCTTTGCTTGCAAGGAGGACTTTTCATTTCGCTTGCATGCATGCATGCAAGTCTCCAATCTCTCTCTCTCTCTCTCTCTCTCTCTCTCTCTCTCTCTCTCTCTCTCTCTGCGGGTTCGTTTTCGGCCCCAAATTCCTCTGTTTATCTCTTTAATCATACTATTTATTCCCATGTATAAGTATATACATTTTCAAGGCATATATATATATATATACATTATATATATATATGATAAATATATATATATATATATATATATATATATATATATTATATTATATATATATATATATATATATATATATATATAAACATATATATATATATAAAAACCACTCTGTATTCGCTTATATACTGAAGTCACGTGTATATATATATATATATATATATATATATAAAGCGAATACCACTGGTATTAAACATATACATGAAGTCACGTGTATATATATGTAATATATATATATATATATATAAAGCCACTGGTATTAAAGCTTATATACTGAAGTCACGTGTATATATATATATATATATATATATATATATATATATATATATGACTATACGTGACTTCGTTATATAAACGAATACCAGTGGTGTTCACTTTATATATATATATATATATATATATATATGTATGACTATTTATCACATCACCGTGATTCATATACAATCAGGAAGCTACAAACGTCCTTTAATATCAATTCATCTACCTCGAAATAATATATTTTCATATATGTTACCGAAGGGATTTTTTTAGTTGATAATAAGTTCACCGTCCCCGTGGGGTCAGGCCAGCGACGGACGAGGACTCAGGACTGCAGGGACACACTAACCCGTGGCCGAACGGGTTGGTGTGTCTGTGATCCTGAGTCCTCGTCCGTCGCTGGTTCGACCACGGGACGTGTGGACTTATTATCAATTCTAAATCCCCCTTCGGTAACATATATGAAAATATATTATTTCCGAGGTAGAGCGAATTGGATATTAAAGGACGTTTGTAGCTTCCTGATTATATATATATATATATATATATATATATATATATATATATATATATATATATATATATATATATATATATGCCGTTTATTAGCGAAAAACTATATATACTCATACATGGAATAAATAGTATGAATAAAGAAATAAACAGAGGAATTGGGGCAGAAACGAACACGCAGAGAGAGAGAGAGAGAGAGAGAGAGAGAGAGGAGACTTGCATGCATGCATGCAAGCGAAATGAAAAGTCCTCCTTGCAAGCAAAGGTAATGAAAGCGATCTTTGTCCCGGTCGATCTGCACCATCGAGCAGAGGGCGGCGATCTCATCTGAAACCCGAAAAAGATAGACCCAAGCGGGGCCAATAAAGGCCTTGCTTTTGGAGACCCGGGTAACATTTCTCTTCTATTTTTTTTTCACTTTATAGAATTCCAATACCGCTATTTTTTTCCTTTTTCTTTTTATTTCCATGGTAAACCCATCAGGATATATTGAAGTCATGGTAATAACTTTCGCCTTTCCTCCAGTACCTCCGCTAAGCCTCGTTCCTTTTGCGCTTTTATCTTTTTCGTGATCTTTTTCTTTTATTTTTTGTTTTTGTTTTTGTTTCATTTTCCCATGCGGGGACTTTCTCTCCTTCTGAGCTGAAGTCGATTCTCAAAAGGCCTTTTTGCTATTCGTTGTTATTCTTCCGTCTTTTAATTTACTCAGCTGAGTAGAATATCAGAAAATCTGAATTATTCAAGCTTTTATTAAGTTAATATTTTGAAAGTGTACCTTACCATCAAATGGTACATTATATGTTGCAGCGATTATATATATATATATATATATATATATATATATATATATATATATATATATATATATATATATATATATATAGATATATATATATATATAGATATATATATATATATATATATATATATATATATATATATATATATATATATATATATAGATATATATATAGATATGTATATAGATATATATATATATATATATATATATATATATATATATATATATATAATACATCAACAAATATTTACCCACAAATACCCACTGATACCGAATTCACTTTACCTTTGGTGATAAGCTACGCCCAAAAAGAATTATATTCATAAATGCCTCCGCCCTGCCAGGATTCGAACCTATGGCTTGTGTGTTCGAAAAAGAAATGATGTTGATTCTGTGTACATTTTCCTGTCGAGTTCGGGTTCTTTCTTAAGAGTCGAAATTAACCCAACTGTACCATGACAACTAAGCTGGTCCGCTGTTTTAGTGGTTAGTGTCGTGGCATGCCACGGGTTCGCGTCCCCCCACCCCACCAGGGCGATGAAAAATCACTGGCTCTGTATCGTGATCAGTTACTGCTGCAGTGTGGGATCTGCGGTGGGAGGTTGAAACCAACATTCTTGGGAAGCTTGAATTTCAAATCAATGGCCCCTGTGTGCTTGTTCCGTGTGAATAGGTTTCATCTACTGAAATAATAATAATAATAATAATAATAATAATAATAATAATAATAATAATAATAATAATAATAATAATTCACGTGACCTTTTTACACTTACAATTGCCCCCTTCATTTCGAACTTATTTTACTCTGGGGATAAATTACACCCTAAGGATAAGAGGAATGACAGTACATCAACCAAGGCTCGAAACAGATAAACAAGTGACAGTGGAGTTATTCGCTAAGCTAAATAAATAAGTAAATATTTAAGTCTATTTAAATTCTGCTGTAAACATTCCCGTCGAATTCAGATTGTGTACAAAATGGTCGAAATCAACCTGTCTTGACCAAGTATTAAAACTGCTAATGCTTAAACTGAAGCACGTGGCTATTTTAAGAGATTTTTGGTCATTAATTCACACGTGTGAATGGGGCAAAACTTTCTTATACAGCCAAGTGACACGAACTCAGCAATCAGCTGATTTCGACCTCTAAAAGTCAACTGTTTTGCCTCGGTATCAAAACCACAATGCAAAGAGGCGCGTGAGGCGAATCCCCAAAGCAGATAAAAGCGTCAAAGCCAAAGGATCTCGGTGAATATCCTTCACGCCCCCACCTGGCCCTACGAGACCCCCCCCCCACCGGGATACATACAAATTAAAAAAAAAGTCTATAGAATTTCGATGCCTCTGCATTTCTTTCTTTTCCCTTATATTTTTTTTACGGCTGGATCTCTCGGGATGTAGGGTGAATAGGGTGTATAATGTTGCTTTTCTTTTAGTTTCTATGCACGCTGTATGGTTACTTCTTCACTTGAAGTTTAATAAACACACACACACACACACACACACATATATATATATATATATATATATATATATATATATATATATATATATATATAAATATATATACAAATATTTCTATAGATACATGCATATATATATGTGTGTTTATGTATGTATATTTATATATGTGTATTTGTATCTATACACAGTATATATACACACGCACGCACACACGCAAACACACACACATACATACACATATATATATGTATCTATACACAGTATATATACAAAGGTACACACAAATATCTATACATACATACATGTATGCGTGCGTGTGCGTGTAAGTACTTGATACTCTTGCTGACACAGACAGCCACTGACACTTAACAGAGGGAAAATTTGACGGTTCCCCTAAGGACGCAGCATCCCAGATATATTTAGGCTTCAATATAAATAACATAAATGAAAGCGCAATGGAAGGCTTAAATTATTGATTTGTTTAAAAGGCTTTCTCTTCTTGATTCTTTACCTTTGTTTAGCCAGTTCCATCTGATCAAATCAGTGTAATTCATTTGGCGAAGAAAAAAAAACAGAAAAAAAGAAGCCTTAATGATTAAATTATCAATGAAGAACACAGATGAAAGTCAAACATTATTTGAGAATAAAGCAGGAACCGTCTTTCATACAGGTGCATATATATGTATATATATAAATGTATATATAAATTATATACAAATACGTACAAATATTAAGCCGTGCATATCGTTTCATGTCCAATTCGCCACACCTTATTCGAGCATTATAGTGACTTTGATATTTGTGGCTAAATACAGTATTTGTGAATATAAAAAGTGACCAGAATTATATATATATATATATATATATATATATATATATATGTGTGTGTGTGTGTGTATAAATACTGTATATATATACATATATATATAAATATATATATATATATATATATATATATATATATATATATATATATATATATTATATAAACAGCAAAAAGTACCATAACTTATGGACTCCACCGGGACGTACTTTACGACGACACTAGATGTCATAAAATGGATTACGTCGTAGACACGAACGCTCTCGGAACGAGCTCCATTTCCCAAACTCTTTATTTTGAGCCGAAGTCTTTAATTCGCTAACAAATGGCTCAGTAACTTATTCTTTAAGCTTCGGGTGATTTAAGGGACTAGGAACAGGCCATACACATATATTTCCGGCATTCATTTATTTGATAAAAATGCGCTCACAGCAGCTGGAGAGAGAGAGAGAGAGAGAGAGAGAGAGAGAGATTAGTCACTGGCTGTTTATGTGATGTAAAGTACATTTGCCATTACAGAATAGATTTTCAGTGCTGAGAGAGAGAGAGAGAGAGAGAGAGAGAGAGAGAGAGAGAGAGAGAGAGATTAGTCACTGGCTGTTTATACGATGCAAAGTACATTTACCTTTACAGAATAGATTTTCGATTTTCAGAGAGAGAGAGAGAGAGAGAGAGAGAGAGAGAGAGAGAGATTAGTCACTGGCTGTTTATACGATGCAAAGTACATTTACCTTTACAGAATAGATTTCCAGTGCTGGAGAGAGAGAGAGAGAGAGAGAGAGAGAGAGAGAGAGAGAGATTAGTCACCGGCTTTTTTACATGATGTAAAGTGCAATTACCTTTACAGAATAGATTTTCATGTTCCAGTCTCCTTCCTCTTCTCTACATTTAGTAGGAAAGTCATCACTGCCTTTATTAAACTCTTTGTATCAAGACAGACAGACAGACAGACAGACTGACAGTCAGACAGACATACAAACAAATAATGAGAGAAATTATTAGGTGTCTTTCCAAATCAGTCTCCTATTAATGGTCCTAATTCCGTCAAATAATTCAACTGCCTTCGTTTTTTCTCTACATTTAGCATGAAGAATTATAGTATCTTATTTTGCTACTATTATTCTGGCGTAAATAAATTTCTAGACAATTAACCGAATTTGTACCTTTATGGCTTAAATTTTCAAGGTGGAGTCATTAATCTGTTTCTTGCATATTCCAATCGATATCACTGAAACGAAATTATCTGGTTATACGAATATCCATATCAACACACTTCAGAATCAAGTTGTGTGCGGTCTCATGTTTTGTTCACTATGGTACCCACACGCACACACATACTCTATTTCGTTAACGATGACCAGCTCCCATTCAATTACTGTAGAGCTTCCACGGCGTAAATTATTATTCCCTTTTAAAAGTGCCACGCAGCCATTCTAAAGTGATAAAGTATTGCTCCTTGTATCATGCGAGGTATGTAATTTTCCCATCTCTTGCAAGTAAATCATGTTGAAAAAGGTGACAGACTACTCGCTCTTAATGGAATAATATCTAATTTATTGACTCGTTTACTTATTCTCGTTATATATCGGTGTTTATGTCACACCAATTTAGCTTTAAAATACTGCACTTTAGGAAAATGAATATACAGTTTTTTTTTTCACTTCTTAAACAGTAAAGATAATTGGGTTCTTACCTATGCATTTGCATGAGTCTTAACAATTTCTGTCGAAGGATCCGTTGTAATATACTTGTGTACGAGCTTGAAGTACAAATTGCAGAAAACTTAGAGTGTTCGTCCATCTTCCTTACAGAGCCAAGCCCACAGAAGATGGACGAAAACTACAAGTTTTTGTAATTTTTCACAAATATACTTAAAAAGTTCGTACACAAGTATATGACTGCGATCCACCGATATATTTAATGCATCACGTCACTGTGATTGGTTGTCAACATAATATCTGAAATATGAATGAACAGATTTGGGATAAACTTGCTGGAAAAATTAACCAAGGTCTGAAGCTCTGTTGCCACAGGCTACTACATTCAATCTACATCGACATCCTCGTCTAGATATTCTTGAAATGTTGGGGCTACATTCTGTCCCTTTACCTCCTCTTAGTACTTCTCTCTAATGAACGTCATATTCTTTGGAAGCTTGAATTTCAAGTCAATGGTCCCTGTGTAATTGTTACAAATGAACAGGTTTCATCTTGTGAATAATAATAATAATAATAATAATAATAATAATAATAATAATAATAATAATAATAATAATAATATTCAAAGTTGCGCATGAGCTGCAGTGGCAAGGGACTTGCAACTGAGTTGTCACACAATGTCTAGGCTGGACCAAATGTATACGCAAATGACAGAATCTAAGCACCTCTCCACCCAAGCTTGGACCAGAGGGAACCAAGCAATGACTGCAGGCAGACAAATATATCTCTCTAATGGGCCTCTCCCTAGCTCACAGTGATGGTCAAGCTGAGGTGCTAGTGAAACCTATAAGCGAAATGAGCGGGACTTAAACTCGCGATCCATGGATAGTAAATCGCTGACAATCCAACTGAGTTATTAGATTTTACTTAAGTTTAAGGTACATCGTAGATTCACCCGCGGCGTAGAAACAATCAATTACTCAGAAGAGGTTACGATTAACGGTGTTCAAAGGAGAAGAGGCTGGATGTTTTTTAACCAACTAAACCACAAGACCTTGTTTTAAATGAATCGCCTAAAGACCAAATTTGAGCAACATATTTCAGTAATATGAATTCATTGTCTCTAGATGGTTTACTTTGCTGCTGGGCAACCTTGACTGAGTTAAGGTTCTCTCCTACATAAAGTACCTGTCTGTCTGTCTGTATAGGTCTGTCTCTCTCTCCCTCACACACACACAAATACACACACACACACACACACACAAACACACACACACACACATATATATATATATATATATATATATATATATATATACAGTATATGTATATAATATATATATATATATATATATATATATATATATATATATATATATATATATATATATATATATATATATAGTCAATTTATGAATCGTCTTAGCTTCAAACCAGAGATAATAGAACTATATCAGAAATAAAACTGGGGAGAGAGAAGTAAAACTCAGGAGATAAGAAAGAGAGAGAGAGAGAGAGAGAGAGAGAGAGAGAGAGAGGGAAGCGCCAGTGATCTTTTTCGCTGGACGCACTCGTGATATATCGAGTAATCACAGGAACAATACTACCAGAAAAATAGAAAAGAGAGGAAAAAAAAAAGTTTGTCGGCCAATGATAACTATAGCAAGCTTTTGGGGATTATTAATCACATCCCTAACCCATCCTAATTCCATATGGCCATATAAGTGTCAGAAGAATGATGAATGACACAGACCGAGATGAACTGGTTGGGTGTGGGTGTGGGTGTGGGTGGGGAGATGGGTGGGGGGAGGGGGGGGTAGAGAACTGTAGGCTCTGGAATCGACGGGAAAAATATTTTCCCCCCAGATGGAAGGAACTGGAAAAACAAACAGAAATAGTTCCAGAAGCTCCTGTTGATGGATATCCTTCCTTGGAAAATACAAAAGAAGTGGTTTTCCCTGTACCTGATTTCTCGACAATGGCGTTTGATTGTTCGTCTATTTCCTCACGTTTATTTTCTTAAACTCTGTTGCTCTTACATGTGTGTGTATGTGCATATTTATAAGTATGTATATTTTTTTTTATAAATTGGATATAAAAAGTTCATATTTATTTCTATGACGTTATTTACCTATTCGATCGTTACAGGATGACTGTGGCGGTGTCTTTGTTTTCTTTTTCCTCTATAGTCGCTCTATTAGGTAACAGCATAAAACCAATATATATATATATATATATATATATATATATATATATATATATATGTATATATATATATATATATAATATATATATATATATATATATATATATATATATATAATGTATATGTATATATACAGTATATATAAATATACATATAAATTATATTGTGCATATATAATATAAATACATATATATATATATATATATATATATATATATTTAAATATAAATACTTACATACATAAATATAGACAATATATATATATATATATATATATATATATATATATATATATATATATATATATATATCCACACATATATAAATACGCGATAAACTTTGGAAACGAGAGACGAGTGATAAAACTTGCCAATTGCAGGATCTCTTTTCAAATGTCATCAGCGCGGGACAGCCATCAAAGGGGCAGAGTAGACAGCGTTTGCGATCCGAACGAAATAACATAGCGTTATGAAGCAAAGCCTGGTCTGTTGTCACTGGCTCTCTCCCAGTTAATACCGGAGTTTCTGTTTTCAATAGAGACGTTCCACCGCTGGTATATTGTCGCCGGCAGGAACGGCCGGGCAAAAGGAAAATAATTTCTGGTCACTGCCATCCGGGCGAATCGCTTGACCTGACGTGTGAAGGCTGAGATTGAAACTCGCTGGGAGGGAGAGTTTTGCAAAATTGCCTTGGGAGCTGGTTAGTTCCGGAAAACGACTGGTCTAATCATTTTTTACGATTCGACGAAAAGACAATAACAGCAGTTCGAGAAAGAGAAGGTGTTAGATACATCTAAACAAAAGACAAACTCTAAATATGAAAAAATTAAGGAGGTTTTATTATTTTCTTCTGTAACTGTGTAGTTGGTCATAAGTTCTACACTATTTTCTTTTTTTCAAAAAAGGCATCGGAATGTGACTTTAATGGTAAGATTGGACTGCGAGACCTGATTGCGAGGCCAACTTGTTTTAACGCAAATGAAAGGCGGCTGCCGAATGCAAATGTGAAGTAGGGAAGGTTACAAATGTCGATTAATATATATGTATATATATATATATATATATATTTATATATATATATATATATATATATATATATATATATATATATATATATATATATATATATATAGAGATATATAGAGAGAGAGAGAGAGAGAGAGAGAGAGAGAGAAGCTTACAAACAGCAGACTGAAACTTGAAGACCGCAATTCAAGATGATATCAAAGTCAGGATGGAAAAAGTCCTACAATGCAAGAAAACATAACAAAATCCTAAACAAGTGAAAAATGGCCCGAAGTTTCTTCGGTGCAATCGAGTTTTCTCTACAGCCGTAACAGCATATAATCAAGGCCACCGAAAATAGATCTATCTTTCGGTGGTCTTGGTATAATACTGTATGAGCCGCAACCCATGAAATCTTAAACACGACTCGGTGGTGGCCTATCTTATTTCGTTGCCAGAAGCACAATTATGGCTAACTTTAACCACAGATAAAATAAAAACTGCTGAGGCTAGAGGGCTGAAATTTGCTATGTTTGATGATTGGAGGGTGGACGATCAAGATACCAATTTGCAGCCCTCTAGCCTCAGTAGTTTTTGAGATCTGAGGGCTGACAGAAAAAGTGCGGACAGAATAAAATACGGACGGACACACAAAGCCGGCACAATAGTTTTCTTTAACAGAAAACTAAAAGCATCCTTTTTTACACAAACAGTTTCGTCTGAGGCCCTTTAAGTACAACTGGAGAAAATTTTTAGTCCCAAAATGATAAATAATGTCGAGGGTGATATCGCAAAGTAGCTGCCGGAAGTGACGTCAAGGTTATGACAAATTGCCAGCATAGAAACTCCTACTCGGACGATAAATCAGTCTGGAGCGACAATGAAGTCATTCTTTTTTTCTACTATAGATTGTAGTAAGGATTTTATATATCTAACGTCAGCGTGATATTTTGTTTAGTTGGCGCTGTAACATTTAGGAGGTCAAAATGAATCTGAGTTGATATATATATATATATATATATATATATATATATATATATATATATATATATATATATATATGTATGTATGTATGAATACATGTGTGTATACACACACATATATACAGTATATATATATATATATATATATATATATATATATATATATATATATATATATATATATATATATAAATTATATATGTGCGTGTGTGTGTAATCAACATGAACCCATTTTCTCATACAGAGTGGCCCCCAAGATATAACACTTATTGCCGCTACAACCACAACTGAACTCATAAATCTTTTGCAGAAAACTTCCTCAACACAAGCCACTTCATAAACCTACACGGACGCCATCAGCAGTGCGTCCAACACCCCTACACACACATTGCTTAATAAACTTTTACCTTAAGTCACCTGCCCTTCAACATCTGAGGGCTCTCCAATCTTTCACCCCATCTACCCGACATTGCGTAATGATTCATTTCCTCCTTACACTTAATAATTTTAAATTATACTTTTTTCAATACCCTATCATGTTCCAGCTAGTCATCTTCATTAGCCATACTCTGAATAATAATAATAATAATAATAATAATAATAATAATAATAATAATAATAATAATAATAATAATAATAGCCAGTAAAGACATATCAATGATTATAACAAAACGTTGACTTTGAATGGTGGCATGTACTTCACGTAGAAGAGACAATGCAAGTCCGTTACTAGAAATAATGGCCGTCAGAGGCATAAATCTTACGATTTTACCTTTCCGTCCGCAACATGAGTCTCACTCAGGTTCTCACGGTCTCTCATCTCGGTTGGTTTTCTCGAATCCAGAGGTCCCCACTATCACTCCCTATTCCCATTAAAACATTACTACTATAGATTGCTGCATTTAAACAGGAGATACACTGGGACAACGCCAGCATATTCGAAAGCAACCATGATAAATTCCACATTTGGTTTAAATGGCAAACAACCACATTCAGTTGATATATTTAAATGACAAACGCTCACATTCAGTTGATATATTTAAATGACAAACGCTCACATTCAGTCGATATTTTTAAAGGACAAACGCTCACATTCATTGATATATTTGAATGAAAAACACTCACGTTCACTTGATACATTTAAATGACAAACACTCACATTCAGTCGCTATATTTAAATGACAATCACATTCAGTCGATACATTTAAATGACAAACGCTCACATTCAGTTGATATATGCACTTTTTCCCGATTCAAACAACTGATAATGAAAGTGAATACCTTATGTGGTCAGCGAGTTTAGATGCAATGACTTTCCATCATTTATAAACGATGAATTAATAAGCAGGGATTGTTACTTCAACTATTTTATACACGTTATGAATTTTCTCACGTTTTTGTATAATATACGGGCCATAATTTATGATTTTTTTTTTTTCGATCAGTCACGCCCTCACTTACAAATTCATTATGAGCGATCCATGAAGCGTGGACGTATTAAGAAAAATAGCAGGAAAAAACACTACAAAAAAAAAAAAAAACTGCCGTGCTGCAATATCATTTAATGAAATATATTTGAGAGGAAAGGCATAGTAAGTTGGGCCATAATGTCCCCCAGTTTCTGGGGCTCAGTCACGCAGTTCCAGCTTTTCATGCTTACAAATGAAAGCCATTATAATTATATGTTTTAATTGGGAAAGTTTTAATTGGAGAATTAAAAATAACCCTAAACGGAACAAACTCACACACACACATAGATAGAGAGAGAGAGAGAGAGAGAGAGAGAGAAAACATGCATACCGTTAAAAGTATGATGTGACACAATTATATAACAGAAATATTACTTAGTGCTGCTAATTGTATAATCGCTATACTTTCGTAATTATAAAGAGAGAGAAAGTCCATTGCTTATTCCTGTCTATCAAAGGATGTGGCTACGCAACTGTCAATAGCTGAGGATTATCTTTCCACTGCGGGGGACAAGAGGTGATGGTCAGAGGGACCCAGCAACTTCACTCCTTGCCCAAATTACATAACTGAAAACAACAACAACAACAACAACAACAACAACAATAATAATAATAATAATAATAATAATAATAATAATAATAATAATAATAATAATAATAATAATAATAAACAGCTAATTAAGTTCAGGATTTGAATAACACCAATATCCTGTATGAAATGGAATTTTCAAATCTGTTGAATTAAGTTTGTCAGATCAGTCCTCTCACGAAGGACATTACAATGATCTATTCTTAATGATAAAACTTTTAATTGTGCCCTAAAGGCAGATAGATAGATAGATAGATAGATAGATAGATAGATAGATAGATAGATAGATAGAAAGTGAGAGAGAAGGAACCCATGGGTGACAGCAAGAGAAGGAAGTGTTCAAACCGTCTGTTGCCATCTCCTGTAATGGTGAAAGGAATTAAGTCACAGTGCAATTTAAAATACATATAGCTTCCTAACTATACATGATAGAATCAATTTGTAAAAAGGATAAGAAATCTTCATGTGCCTAGGTTTTCTGTTCTTCTGAGGTTTTATCAAACAAATATTTGATAAAATATTTCCACTTAGCGTCCGGCATCAACCCACCTCCAACAAGACAGCCGATTGGTACGTTCGAAACACGTAGCTATTTATGGATATTTATCACATCACCGTGACGTTTTATATATTATATGATATAAAATTTGTAGCTTAATGTCTGTGTATATCACGGTGATGTGATAAATATTCATAAACAGCTACGTTTTTTAAACGCACTAATCGGCTGTCATGATGGAGGTGGGTTGATGCCGACGCTAAATACAAATGTTTTATCAAATACTTGATAAAACAAAAAAATAATAAAACTCCAGAAGAACAAACAAACTAGACATTAGAGCTTTCTTGTCCTTTTTACAGATTAATTCTATCAAGTATAGTTAGGAAGCTGTACGTATTTTTAATTGCACCATGCCTTTATGGACACCCTGAGATATATATATATACAGTATATATATATATATATATATATATATATATATATATATATATATATATATATATATATATATATATATATATATATATGTGTGTGTGTGTGTGTGTGTGTACAATAAATATATATATATATATATATATATATATATATATATATATATATATATATATTATATATATATATATATATATATATATATTTCAGAGATGGTTACCTCAGCGTATGTTAGCTTACTGAAACTCAATAAGGATTTTGAGATGTCATTGGTAGCCCATTCCCTCTTCTACACGAGTTGCTACCCACACCAGCCGACAAACTACTAGTTCTGTAATTTTCTGGGTCGTGAATGCTAGCGATAACTCAAGGAGACCCAAGTGTCCATGGTGACTATTAGGAATTCAAACCAGGGTCCTCTCGCTTGGTAAATCGTGAATGCTACCGATAATACTTGCTTACTATTGGGAATGATCATAGGGCATCAGTAATAATAAACATTCAATGAACGTAATTTCCACGAAGAAAATCCCATCAAAATAAGTCATGCAGATAAATGATAATCCATAATATTTCAATACAGAATCAAAATAGTAAAGAATTGATGATAATAAGCAATGGCATATTTACCCGAATTCTATACTTGATTTTTCTTTTGCCGATTCCTACAATTTCCGATTTCAAAAGAACCGTCGTCTATAGTTTACTTACGTATTAAGTTCCATTTTATTACTGAAGCGGTTTTTATTATTTTCCAACTGCTGGGATGATTAAGGTCCAAGGTCAGTGTGGAAGATAGAATTTAGGACAAAGGCCAAGCGCTGGCACCTGTGAGGTCATTCTAATTGCTGGGATGATTAAGGTCAAAGGTCAATGTTGACGGTAGAATTTAGGCCAAAGGCCAAGCGCTGGCACCTATGAGATCGTTCCAGCTGGCTGCGATCATTAAGGTCAAAGGTAGGTGTGGAAGATAGAATTTAGGACAAAGGCCAGGCGCTGGCATCTATGAGGTCATTCCAACTGGCTGGGATGATTAAGGTCAAAGGTCAATGTGCACGGTAGAATTTAGGCCAAAGGCCAGGCGCTGGCATCTATGAGGTCATTCCAACTGCCTGGGATGATTAAGGTCAAAGGTCAATGTGGAAGATAGAATTTAGGCCAATGGCCAAGCGCTGGCACATATGAGGTCATTCCAACTGGCTGGGATGATTAAGGTCCAAGGTCAATGTGGACGGTAGAATTTAGGCCAAAGGCCAAGCGCTAGGACCTATGAGGTCATTCCAACTGGCTGGGATGATTAAGGTCAAAGGTCAATGTGGAAGATAGAATTTAGGCCAAATGCCAAGCACTGGCACCTACGAGGTCATTCAAACTGGCTGGGATGATTAAGGTCCAAGGTCAATGTGGACGGTAGAATTTAGGCCAAAGGCCAAGTGCTAGGACCTATGAGGTCATTCCAACTGGCTGGGATGATTAAGGTCCAAGGTCAATGTGGAAGATAGAATTTAGGCCAAAGGCCAAGTGCTGGCACATATGAGGTCATTCCAACTGGCTGGGATGATTAAGGTGAAAGGTCAATGTGGACGGTAGAATTTAGGCCAAAGGCCAAGCGCTGGCACCTATGAGGCCATTCCAACTGGCTGGGATGATTAAGGTCCAAGGTTAATGTGGATGGTAGAATTTAGGCCAAAGGCCAAGTGCTGGCACCTATGAGGTCAGTTGGAAGATTAAGGTCAAAGGTCAGTGTGGAAGATAGAATTTAGGCCAAAGGCCAAGCGCTGGCACCTATGAGGTCATTCCAACTGGCTGGGATGATTAAGGTCCAAGGTTAATGTGGATGGTAGAATTTAGGCCAAAGGCCAAGTTCTGGCACCTATGAGGTCAGTTGGAAGATTAAGGTCAAAGGTCAGTGTGGAAGATAGAATTTAGGCCAATGGCCAAGTGCTGGCACATATGAGGTAATTCCAACTGGCTGGGATGATTAAGGTCAAAGGTCAATGTGGACGGTAGAATTTAGGCCAAAGGCCAAGCGCTAGGACCTATGAGGTCATTCCAACTGGCTGGGATGATTAAGGTCAAAGGTCAATGTGGACGGTAGAATTTAGGCCAAAGGCCAAGCGCTAGGACCTATGAGGTCATTCCAACTGGCTGGGATGATTAAGGTCAAAGGTCAATGTGGACGGTAGAATTTAGGCCAAAGGCCAAGCGCTGGCACGTACGAGGTCATTCCAACTGGCTGGGATGATTAAGGTCCAAGGTCAATGTGGACGGTAGAATTCAGGTCAAAGGCCAAGCACTAGGACCTATAAGGTCATTCAGTGCTGAAAGGAAAATTGAGAGTAGAAAGGTTTGAAAGGTGTAACAGGAGGAAAACATCGCAGCTGCACTATGGAAAGAATATGAACGGAGGTATGGTAAAAGGAGTGAAATGGGTTGCAGCTAGGGGCCGAAGGGACGCTGCAAAAAACCTTCAGTAATGCCTACAGCGCAACGCATGAGGGGCACTGACTGCACTAACCCCACGGGGAAAGGTCAGTGTCCCCCGCCCATCGACCATTGTACAGAAAGAACCAAAAATCGGTTTTTAGAAAAATCGCAACTCGAAGTTGGTTATTCATTTCAGCTGAAGGATGATTCATCTGACCTGTGAATTCATGCGCCATGGCATCGCAATGAACATGGTCGTCGAAGTTGTAAATGAATCATTTTGGCTAAAAGGGTAAAAGTCAGATAGAAAAATATAAATAACTTTGTTATCCATTCAACTATTTCAAATAATCCCATTTAACATCCATGAAATTACGTATACAAACTAAGATAATATGAGGAGGCGGTTACTTTTATATATATATATATATATATATATATATATATATATATATATATATATATATATATATATATATATATATATATATATATATATATATATATATATATATATATATATATATATATATATATATATATATATATATATATAAACACATGTATATATATAAATCACTTATTCGGTAACTCAATTCTTCATCCTACACAGCTCTGGACAGGCACACAATGGAAATTCCTGAAATTGTTTTATTCAAATAAAAAGGCCACGGATTCTTTCATGGCTTGTCGGTTCCATGGAAATCGACTTTTTCTTGACAGGGATTGTAAAGAAACCATTAACTTAATTGGCTTAATATTTTCCCAGGAATTTTCCCCTCGCTCAAACACCTGCATGACGCCACGTGCAAATTTGCTTAGAGACTTGGATAGCTTAAGGATTAGTTTAAGTTTGATATCGGCGGTTAGGCTTAGCGTCAAATTCGACTTTAAAGAGATATGTGTGATATATATATATATATATATATATATATATATATATATATATATATATATATATATATATATATATATATGTGCTATATATATATATGTATAAACATATGAATATATGTATATATATGTGTATGTGTGTGCTTATGTATGTATGTATGTATATATATATATATATATATATATATATATATATATATATATATATATATATATATATATATATATATATATATATATATATATATATATATATATTCTCATTCACTATTTGCCTGAGGGGAGAGACAGTTTGGTCTCTGAAATATAGCCTTTATTTTCCACACACACACACACACACATACACGACATCAATTTTTGTAATCTTTGAAATAATTATAATTATCAATCTCTGATAAAAGATAAAAAGTTACTGTTTCTAGAGAAAAAAATTTTCGAGAAGCACTGAAGGAACTTGTACTCTAATCATCAGTCTGGGTCAATATACATCTGACAGTGAAATTAGATTTAAACGAACAGAAAAAATTTTTATTATTAAATATTATGATTACTCAATACCCTTACTTTCGTTTCATTTTAGAAAATTTTGTACTTTGTGAACGGAAGGAACTGTTACCCTCATTTCTCTATTGGAAAGTTTGTGTCGAAAATTTTTATGTTATTCCAAGGTCATGAATCAAGTTTAATAATTTCATTTCTACTCTACTCTAAAATTTTCCCGAGTTGGAATAGAGTACCTGTGTCTGACTTCGTACACTTCCTTTTTAGTTTTCTGTAAAAGAAAACTATTGTGCCGGCTTTGTCCGTCCGCACTTTATTCTGTCCGCCCTCAGATCTTAAAAAATGCTGAGGTTAGAGGACTCCAAGTTGGTATGTTGATCACCCACCCTCCAATCATCAAACATAGCAAATTGCAGCCCTCTAGCCTCAGTAGTTTTTTATTTTTATTTAAGGTTAAAGTTAGCCATAATCGTGCTTCTGGCAACGATATAGGTAGGCCACCACCAGTCAGTGGTTAAAGCTTCATGGGGGGCGGCTCGCACAGCATATACCGAGACCACCGATAGATAGATCCAGTTTCGGTGGCCTTGATTAAACGCTGTAGCGGCTGTACAGAAAACTCGACTCCGCCGAAAAAACTTCGGCGCATTTTTCACTTGTTAAAGAATACAATCAATCCTATCGCAAACACTGTTCATTATGTCTGACAAGTTCCATTTTTATTTCTTCAAGTCTGTGAATGGGCTAAACGATTTCACTTCATGAAAGATATTAAGGATCTTGTTCTTGTTGCAAGAAACGTCTACACAAAATTAAACAAAATTATACAAAATTAAAGGCACAATAATTAAACGTTTTAGCTTAATCACTCCATAAAAGACAATAAGGATCTGGTTCTTATTGGAAGAATCATTTATACAAAATTGCAATTTGCAACTCGTCAATATTGTTGGTGGAACAGCGTTAATTATAATGAATAACGTTTATCATCGACCATGGCACTCCTATTATTCACAGAACGTTTTTCGCTAATAGGTAATTTAGTCTGAACGTTTGAAATGGCATACAAATGGACTCCTATCATATTTGCAAAGGGGATTTGAAATTGATAACGGGATCCTCTCTACACTGAACAAATCACGGGGAACTAAGTAATTTTTGTATAAATAATAATAGTAATTCATATTTTTTTTTTAGATTTCGATGTGAAAATGGAGCAATTTCTCTTACATACAGAAAATTTTTCTTACATAAGATTTTTTTTATCGAAGATAATACATCACTCCACATACTATCAAGACAATAAAATCTTCTCTCTGAAAAGAAATCAAAGCATATGGACAAAAACTGCCGACTGGGTTCTAAGATAGAAAGAAAGGATACGGAAATCTTATCTTTTCTTTATTAAAGCTCTGTAGGTCAATCAGAGGAAGGGATGGGCACTGGGAGCATTGATGGGATCAATATTAACTAAATTTTTTCTTTCTCCCGAAAAATTGAATAAAATTTTATGTAAGCGATGATAAGAGAGAGAAAGGGTAACTGTTATTATTGGATTTTCAGATGACTTGCGAAACATAGGATGATATCGAAAAAGTTAGAGAGAGAGAGAGAGAGAGAGAGAGAGAGAGAGAGAGGAATTCAATTCACCATATCATTATAAAAAATATCAGGATCCTTGGCACAATGTAGACTCCCAAACTAATAAAAGCAGAGAGAGAGAGAGAGAGAGAGAAAGAAACTCATACAAAGCTGCAAAGAGAGAGAGAGAGAGAGAGAGAGAGAGAGAGGGAGGGGGAGAGAGTTCTAGTCATCATGTCATTATAAAAATATCAGGATCCTTGAGCACAATAGACAGTAAAATAATAAAACACACACACACACACACACACACAGAGAGAGAGAGAGAGAGAGAGAGGAAATAGTCATCCTATTCACCATGTCATTATAAAAATATCAGGATCCTTGAGCACAACAGACTTCGCAAAAATAAAACTGAGAGAGAGAGAGAGAGAGAGAGAGAGAGAGAGATGATCGACTCTTACATGTCTCCCAGGCAATAACAGATCGTCAGCCACCGAAGTTCCGTATTGGAAACTCTTCCTCCTCTCAGCTGTTAATTTGTCGCAAGTGACGTGAGAATGCCCGGCGATGAATGCAACCGTGACACCGGAATGGAGCTGGCCATTTTGATTGCTCCAGTGTGCCGGCGGCACATGAAATAAAAGGAAAGGGAATAAATATGAGAATGGCTTTATTGTGACACGACGTAAAGAGAGAATCTTGCTTATTATCTTGTAAACTGAAAGAGAATATGAGAAAGGCTTTGTTGTGACACGAAGTGAATACAGAATCTTGCTCATCATCTTGTAAATTGAAAGAGAATATGAGTGAATACAGAATCTTTTTATTATCTTGTAAACTGAAAGAGAATATGAGAATGGCTTCATTGTGACATGAAGTGAATACAGAATCTTGCTCATCATCTTGTAAATTGAAAGAGAATATGAGAAAGGCTTTATTGTGACATGAAGCGAATACAGAATCTTACTTCTTATCTTGTAAATTGAAAGAGAACATGAGAAAGGCTTTATTGTGACATGAAATGAATAAAGAATCTTGCTTGTTATCTTGTAAATTGAAAGAGAATATAAGAATAGCTTTATTATGTCATGAAGTGAATACAGAATCTTGCTTATTATCTTGTAAATTGAAAGAGAATATGAGAATGGCTTCATTGTGTCATGAAGTGAATACAGAATCTTGCTTGTTATCTTGTAAATTGAAAGAGAATATGAGAATGGCTTTATTTGTGACATGAAATGAATAAACAATCTTGCTTGTTATCTTGTAATTGAAAGATAATATGAGAATAGCTTTATTATGTCATGAAGTGAATAAAGAATCTTGCTTATCATCTTGTAAATTGAAAGAGAATATGAGAAAGATTTTCTTGTGACATGAAGTGAATACAGAATCTTTTTATTATCTTGTATATTGAAAGAGTATATGAGAATGGCTTTATTGTGACATGAAGTGAAATACAGAATCTTGCTTATTATCTTGTAAATTGAAAGAGAATATGAGAATGGCTTTATTATGTCATGAAGTGAATACAGAATCTTGATTATTATCTTGTAAATTGAAAGAGAATATGAGAATGGCTTTATTGTGACATAAAGTGAATAAAGAATCTTGCTTATCATCTTGTAAATTGAAAGAGAATATGAGAAAGGCTTTATTGTGACATGAAGTGAATACAGAATTTTCTTATTATCTTGTAAATTGAAAGAGTATATGAGAATGGCTTTATTGTGACATGAAGTGAATACAGAATCTTGCTTATTATCTTGTAAATTAAAAGAGAATATGAGAATAGCTTTATTATGCCATGAAGTGAATACAGAATCTTGCTTGTTATCTTGTAAATTGAAAGAGAATATGAGAATGGCTTTATTGTGACATGGAGAGAATACAGAATCTTGCTTATTATCTTGTAAATTGAAGAATATGAGAGGCTTTAACTGTGACATGAAGTGAATACAGAATCTTGCTTTATTATCTTGTAAATTGAAGGGGGAAGAAGAGAAAGACTTTATTGTGACATGAAGTGAATACAGAATCTTTTGTTATCTTATAAATTGAAAGAGAATAGAGAAAGGCTTTATTGTGACATGAAGTAGATACACACAGAGATCTTGTTTTTATTATCTTATAAAGTGAAAGAAAGAATATGAGAAAAGACTTTGTGTGACATGAAGTGAATACAGAATCTTGCTTGTTATCTTGTAAATTGAAAGAGAATACGAGAATGGCTTCATTGTGACATGAAGTGAATACAGAATCTTGCTTTATTATCTTGTAAATTGAAAGAGAATATGAGAAAGGCTTTATTGTGACATGAAGTGAATACAGAATCTTGCTTGTTATCTTGTAAACTGAAAGAGAATATGAGAAAGGCTTTATTGTGACACAAAGTGAATACAGAATCTTGCTTTATTATCTTGTAAATTGAAAGAGAATATGAGAAAGGCTTTATTGTGACGTGAAGTGAATACAGAATCTTGTTTATTATCTTATAAGTTGAGAGGGAATATGAGAATGGCTTTTTGTGGCATGAAGTGAATACAGAATTTTGCTTATTACCTTGTAAATTGAGAAGGAATATGAGAATGGCTTTATTGTGACATGAAGTGAATACAGAATATTGTTTATTATCTTTTAAACTGAAAGAGAATATGAAAATGGCTTTATTGTGGCATGAAGTGAAAAATGATTCTTGCACTTTATCCTTTAAATTACATATCTGTATTTAACGTTTACCTCAATAAATGGCTGTGGATTTTGCTTCTTTCGTCAAAAATATGATTTGGCTAATAACCTTTCAATAAGTAACTGAATGAACGAAATATAAAATTTAGGCCAAAGGCCAAGCGCTGGGACCCATGAAGTCATGCAGAGCTGAAAGGGAAATTGAGAATAAAATGGCTTTAAAAGGTGGTAAAAGGAGGAAAGCCTCGCAGTTTACTCTGAAACAATTGCTGGGAGAGAGTGAAAAGTAAGATGGAAGAAAGAATATCGAAGGAGGTACAGAAAAAGGAATGAAAGGGGTTGCAGCTAGGGGCCGAAGGGACACCGCAAAGATCCTTAAGTAATGCCTACGGTGCACCGCGTGAGGTGCACTGACAGCACTACCCCTCTACGTTGTTCAATAAGTAATTAACTTTTATAGTTTGCTATTAAATAATTAAGACTTTACTAGGGTTGCCTACACTCTAGGATTTTTGGTTATTTATGAGTAATATAAAGCATCATTTCAGCGTATGATATTTGAATAAGTTGGATAAGAAATAAAAAAAAATAGTTTTGTCAAAATAAACGAAAATATCAATTCAAACTTATTTTTAAATTTCAGTAATGATGATGTTGGTGACGAAAATACCAATTATTAGAATCACAAACAGGATCCACTGGATATTGAAAATTCCCTTTATGACGTGACTAACTGGATTCCAGTCATGAAGACCGGAGGTCATTTCCGCTCAAGGTCATTAAGGCTCGCTAATAACTGTCATTTGGGCCCCAACCTAACCTAATTGGATCTAATCTAACCTAGATTAACCTTCTGTTGGTTAATATTGATTTGAGCTGAAATGATGTGCGAGTAGCAATGGATCAAATGAGGCCTAGGAACAAAAATTAAAAATAAATAATGAAAATATACAAATCCTACGGATTTTTTAGGAACTTTTTAAAAGATACAAATTTTTGTTAAATCTTACCGAATTTATCCTGATTTTTACCATTGCGAACGTTTTTTTTATTGTGTGCATGTAAACGTATAAATGTATTTATTGCATGTGTGCATACCAGTGTAAAAGAAGCTTTGCATATGTATGTATGTATGTAAGTATATATACATACATACATACATATATATAGGTGTGTGTGCGTGTGTGTGTCATGGGTAGATGCAATAATGATGAAATATATTGAAAAAAATATATCTCTTTTCCAAGACGTGACTGCTTTTGTGTTTGCTCACCAGTCAATTCCTGTGTCAGTGCATCTGACAATTAGCGATTCGATTCCTTTCTTGTGGAAACAACACACGTGGTTCTCGTGCCATGCCTTGTAACATGGCAATATCGATCCACATTGAAGAAAATGTTACAGGATCTTCTTGGCGACCGGAAGGGGCGGAACCAACCAATTGCATAGAAAATCAAAACACTCACATATGGAATGACGATTGTCTGTCGTCATTAGCTCCGCCCATACGGTATTTAAGCTTCCAGAAGAGACATCCTGAGACAGAGATACTGACAGACAGAGAGAGAGAGGGCAAAGAGGTCGGACAAAGCAAGGTTCCGACGGGAGTATCCTTCAGACGACCCTTATTCTTAAGCCTAAAATCTTGTCCTGCCCGAAAAATCTTAAAACAGCCCTTCCTGCTTGTATGAAGAATGACAGCCATTTTCTGTTTGTGATGAGAGGAGAAGCAGCCAGCCTTTCCTGCTTTGTGATGAAAAGAGAAGCAGCCAGCCCTTCCTGCCCAATGAGAGAAGAGAGCCCTTCCTACTTGTGACGAGAAGTCCCTAAGCCTCCATGTTCAGAGAGGTTGAAGCATCAAGCCTACATACCAGTGTGAAGAAAGTAGTCAGCCCTTCCTGCTTGTCAGGCAGTCGCTAAGCCCCCTTCCCCTGCCTTTGACAACGTGAAGTTAGCCCTTCCTGCCAGTGACAACGTGAAGTAGTCTTGTCCTGCCTGTGACAATGTAAAGCAGTCTGCCCTTCCTGCCTGTGACAACGTGAAGTATTCTGCCCTTCCTG
>NC_089796.1:69911362-69913862 GCF_040412425.1 Macrobrachium rosenbergii | reverse complement strand
TTTATGATTTAAAGTGTCTGGGGGTGTATAAAGTGGCAACCAACCCTTTCAG
The DNA here is from genome assembly GCF_040412425.1 of Macrobrachium rosenbergii. Lineage (NCBI taxonomy): Eukaryota > Metazoa > Arthropoda > Malacostraca > Decapoda > Palaemonidae > Macrobrachium > Macrobrachium rosenbergii. The sequence goes on along the minus strand of NC_089796.1, from coordinate 69,913,810 downwards.
CAGATTGGTTCTAATTTTATTATCTACAGTGTGTGGGGGTATATAAAGCGCCAACCAATCCTTCCAGTAAATTGGTTTTAAGTTTATGATTTAAAGTGTCTGGGGTGTATAAAGTGGCAACCAACCCTTTCAGCAGATTGGTTCTAATTTTATTATCTACAGTGTGTGGGGGTATATAAAGTGCCAACCAATCCTTCCAGTAAATTGGTTTTAAGTTTATGATTTAAAGTGTCTGGGGGTGTATAAAGTGGCAACCAACCCTTTCAGCAGATTGGTTCTAATTTTATTATCTACAGTGTGTGGGGGTATATAAAGTGCCAACCAATCCTTCCAGTAAATTGGTTTTAAGTTTATGATTTAAAGTGTCTGGGGGTGTATAAAGTGGCAACCAACCCTTTCAGCAGATTGGTTCTAATTTTATTATCTACAGTGTGTGGGGGTATATAAAGTGCCAACCAATCCTTCCAGTAAATTGGTTTTAAGTTTATGATTTAAAGTGTCTAGGGTGTATATAGTGCCAACCAACCCTTACAGTAAATTGGCTTTAAATTTAAGATTTAAAGTGTGTGGGTGTTTAAAGTGGCAACCAACCATTTTAGTAAACTGGTTTCAAGTTTAAGATTTAAAGATTGTTGAGGTATATAAAGTGCCAACGACCTCTTTCAATAAACTGGTTTCAAGTTCAAGATTTAAAGTGTAAGGGTGTATAAAGTGGCAGCCAATCCTTTCAGTACATTGGTTTTAAGCTTAAGATTTAAAGTGTGTTTTTGGGTGCATAAAATTCCAACCTACCTTTTCAGTAAATTGATTCTAATTTTAAGATCTAAAGTGTGTTGAGGTATATAAAAGTCCAACCAACCCTTTCAGTTAATTGATTTTAATATTTAAAACGTTCGTGGACACATAAGAGGAAAACATCCTTTCGTTGAACTAGTATTCACGGTAAGACTTGAAAGTATCTGAAGGATTTAGAAAGATAACTTTCCTAATCAATAAACGTGTTTCAATGATGGTGCGGAGCTTTGCTAGGTTGACAGATCGCTACCAACCTGACGCCCACCAGTCCACCCAGCAGTAAATGGATAACATCCTCAGTCGGGATGAAGAGAAAGGGGATGAGGCTAACAGCCTCATCCTTAGCCTACTTTTATGAAATTTAGCCACTCGAGCCCAGCACAAGGACGCTTTCCGCCACTCAGCGGTTGAGACAGTGAAAAGGAGGAGTTGGACAGCAAGGTAAAGAGATCCAGAAAATAAGGGAAATACAGTGCAATGATCTAAAGGTTGAACTGGGAGACAGCCCCACAGTTGCACTGATTAGTAATAGACAGAAGGGTTAGACAGCGAGATTGAATCAAGGAAGAGGGACTGGAGGTGAAGTAAAAGGCTGTAAAGTTGGTGCATCTAGGAGCCGAAGGGATGCAGCAGTCCAACATGTGAGGTGCAGTGTTGGCACTAATTTCCCTGCAAGGACCGCCTCATTCTAGCAGACTTACTGAGAAACTAGAAGCCTGTATTCCCCAGGTAACACCTCATCCAATGGGAAAAAAGTCATGTGGTGACTCTATCTATCTATCTATGTATATATATATATATATATATATATATATATATATATATATATATATATTATACACACACATACATACATACATAAACATATATATATATATCACATGCAAACACAGAAATCCTTGAAAAAATACCTGCTCAAACATTTGAACTCCTGTGCATATACACTTCAACAAGACTAATATGATTAGCCTCACAAATAAGCGGTAACGTTACAGCCTTGCATTAAATGCTCCCATAAGCATCATATAAAGATATTTGAAATGAGGTACACTGTGTTATATATTTCAAAGTTACGGACCAAATCTAATAGGAAGTTATTAAAGTGCCAATTAAAAGCGCCAGGTTTCAAATGCATCCGACGCGATGCGTTCTGTTGCCCACGCAATTGCCCGGTTGAATTATGAACATTATTTGCCGTAATTAGATAAATTTTAACTGGGTCGATGTGGTTGGTATTAAAGACTGACTGACTGACTCTCTCTCTCTCTCTCTCTCTCTCTCTCTCTCTCTCTCTCTCTCTCTCTCTCTCTCTCTCTTACCTTCGTCTGCTCCGTTTTAAATATTTTGTCTAAAAGATATCACCTTGGCTAGAATCTCTCTCTCTCTCTCTCTATCTGTGTGTGTGTCTGTCCTTTTCTCATTTGGTCTGACCCGTTTTGAATTTTTTGTTTTAAAGATCTCACCTTACCTAGAATCTCTGTGTGTGTGTGTGTGTGTGTGTGTGTGTGTGTGTGTGTGTGTGTGTGCCTGTCTGTCCTTTTCTCATTTGGTCTGTCCCGTTTTGAATTTTTTGTCTTAAAGATTTCTCCTTCCCTAGAATCTCGCTCTCTCTCTCTCTCTCTCTCTCTCTCTCTCTCTCTCTCTCTCTCTCTC
>NC_089796.1:69881362-69906362 GCF_040412425.1 Macrobrachium rosenbergii | reverse complement strand
TCGTTTCGAAACTCAACAGAATACTCCCATCATAAATACTGAGCATTTTATTGGTGAGGAAATAAAGTCCACGATAAATCTGCTATGAATGTGTTGACAACATTTTACAAAATTCATATGGTCATTATTTTTACGCGAATTAACCGAGAATCGAAAATATTGCACATAAAATTCCCACAAATATCCTAATTTTTCAGACTTCGTCAAAATTCTGTGTCTCCTCAAGTAGAGAATTTTCCTTGGTTCCTCCTTCAGTTCATAGAGGGAATTTACCTGCGAAATTTATGCAATGAATAAAAAAAGAACACTGCTCTTAGCCTACGTGTCCCTCATGAGTCAAACTAACATTCGAGTTATTAAAAAGCGGGTCATTCACGTTGTAATCAGTTGCATTATGTATCATTAATTTTTCCTTCCTTTTCCCTGTTGAAATCCTTAAATATCCAGGAATATCCGTACGTGAAAACGGGTCTCTTGCCCACTGACAGTTATTAATGAAAATAGGTCAAGAAATAAACAATCAGATTATTGTATTTCACCAGTTGAAACACGGCACAAGAGTCTCTGCTAATACGAGGTTATTTTGATCTAAAAAGAAAATGAAAGCAAGTACAACAGCTTGCGCAGGCAGATGGTAATCTTTATCAAGCAGGCTAAAACAAAACATTTAACCTGCCACTGCGTTTAAAGAATCCCGAGTTCTATAAAAGGCTTTAGCACTCTTGGGAAATTTTGCATAAGTACCAACATTAGGGTACGGGGAGAGAGAAAACGGAGAGGGGGGGTTGGGTTGGGGGGGAAAGGGGTAATAAGTTATATACTTTTACAGAGCAACATTACACAAGAAATAACAACTGTATCAAGCAACGTAACGAAGTTGGGGGGAGGGGAGGGGTAACCTTGAAAACAGTATACCGTAAAACACAAAAATTTAGTAATAAAAGACTAAATCAAAAGAATAAAAGGCACTAACACAAATCATATCACTTTCCTCCTTCATTTATAACATTTTTTGCATAATTTTTTTAGTCCACGGTGAAAAGGTAAAACGTGTCACGTAGAAAAAAGCAAATAACTTCTATTTTTCCCACCATGTTTTTTTTTTCCATTCAAGCTGAGAAGCTCTGAGACCTGTCATGTCTCAGAATCTAGACATAGCTTACATTTCCCGGAAACATTATATACTCTGATATATTTCTAATGATGTAAACGTATATAAGTTGCTATAAGTAATTCAAACTGTCAGACAGAGAAAACGCATTTACACAATACATACATAGCCTATTTGTACATACATACATTATATATATATATATATATATATATATATATATATATATATATATATATATATATATATATGTGTGTGTAATAATATGTATATATATATATATATATATATATATATATATATATATATATATATATATATATATATATATATATATATATATATATATATATATATGTATATATAATATATATATATATATATATATATATATATATATATATATATGTATATGTATGTATATATATATATATATATATATATATACTATATATATATATATATATACATATATATATGTATATATATATATATATATATATATATATATATATATATATATATATATATATATATATATATATATATTTTAGACAAATATGGCCGTTTAGCATTACTGTGTTATAAGGTGTGACGAAGAGGTTGGCTGTGAGATGGTACTAGGTCAAACCGACGATCGCCAAATCATTGCATTCAGCAAATAGTTTAGTTGCCTTCAGCCGTTTGCTTGATGAACACACAATATTGGCTCTGGTATCGAGTCAGATGACCGAGGATTGGTATGTGGTACATAAGTTAAATGCGTTAGAAAATCAGATTTTGTGTCTAATTGTGCCCAAAAATAAGTCCGATCGTTCTTTAGAAGCTAGAGCGAGATCGTCAAGACATTAGCTTTGAGTGTTGCAATCTCTTAGAACTGGCAGAATAAGGTAAAAGTTCAGACTCTTTGTTTTTGTATTGTGAACTGTGAACTTATGATTTTTACCATGTTTTAAGACATTTATGAACTTGTATGGAAAGTTGAACATGATCATTCATGCTACTTTCATATTCTATTTTATTGTGTTCTCTTACCCGTATTTAATCATGCATTTTACATTTTTATTATTATGTTTTGCACTTGTATATTTTTGGGAGATTACTATTGTGCTTAATTCTTTTTGACAGATGTCTGTGGTGATGACACTGTGGTAACATGGTGGATTTGGTGTGATTATAGAGAGGAGTCAAATGCAACCTTTGCAATGTCTATATCTCTCATGTGGTAGACTTTTGAGACTAGACTTATAGTGTCTAAGATGGTGTATGTGAGAGTTTTTTTGAGTCTGAAGGCTTTTAGCCGTCATGAACTTTTAATCAGAGTTAGATTATTTTGACTTGATAATTCATTTACGATGCATTTTAATCTTTTCCTTGTTCATTCCTTACTTGTTGGGTTGCTTTGAATAATAAATCTATTTTTTTTTTTTAGGAAAGGTTGTGTTTCCTTAGATGATCCATTTCATTTCTTTGTGAGGATGCGTGAAGCGAATGCTGCGAGAGAGAGAGAGATCTGTATGGGTAAGTGTCAGAAGGGGATCAGTGTGGGTGAGTGTCAGGGAGTAGGACCAGGGTCGAGTTCCATGTTCTCCTGAATAGATACATAGGGCATGTTACATAAGTATTTCTACACAAAATACTGAATCTGTTTTAAGGGGTATAACATATATGTGTATGTATATATAATATATATATATATATATATATATATATATATATATATATATACATACATATATATATATATATATATATATATATATATATATATATATATATATGTATATATATATATATATACATATATACATACATACATACATACATATATATATATATATATATATATATATATATATATATATATATATATATATATATATATACTTTTGTGTTCTACTAGATCCACTTTCAATGACTTTCCCTTGATGTATCTTCTGGAATGACAATTTACCAGTAAGACGCAGTTAGCCGTAGTAATATTGATACTCCATGTAATGTATCCGTTTATCAACCCCGCATCCCTATTGAGACTGAAAAATGTGAAGGGGATTAAGCTTCCAGGAAGTCTTTGAATTAGAAATCTTATGGAATTGTTGCTTCAGTTATTATTATTATTATTATGATTATTATTATTATTATTATTCAGAAGATAAACCTTATTCATATGCAACAAGCTCACAGGGGCAAATGACTTGAAGTTCAAGCTTTCAAGAATATGGTGTTCATTAGAAAGCCACAAAAGAAAACGGGAAATGCAGGGAGAAGAGATCACTTGCTAAAAAAAGACAAAATAAATTAAAAAATTAATAAATAAATAAATAAAAGTGTAAGCAAATTATCAAAATACAAGGGGGTTTAACTAATAAAAGGAACACGTCATGGCAAATGAGGGTCTTATTTTCTGATATAACTCCTGATAAATTACTTTTAATGTAAACAGACAGAAATTCACTAGGTCTCTCATTGGTGAACTGAAGACTGCTGTAAATATGCGAACATTTCTCTAAGAGTGTCTTGCTGACATATATATATATATATATATATATATATATATATATATATATATATATATATATATATATATATATATATATATATATATATATATATATATATATATATATATATATATATATATATATATATATACAATAATATATATATATATATATATATATATATATATATATATATATATTATATGTGTTTGTGTGTGTGTGTGTATATGTATATACAGAGAGAAAAGAAAGAGAGGAAGCCTCACTATCGAGAAGCGGAAAGAGGGCACAAGATGAAGTCAAAATGGTGGTCTGCCTGAGCGGTAACATGAAGTGGCTTTCGAAAAGTTTACTCCACTGAGGTTTTCATTCACGGTATTATATATATATATATATATATATATATATATATATATATATATATATATATATATATATATATATCTGCGTGTATGTATAAATTTCCCATTTATATCGGGACCGAACCCCAGTCTTTCAGTGAGAGTCAGGGCGTTGGCAATTCGTCCGCACAAGTCATAAAAGAAGCTGGAACCAAGTACTACATATGAGGTTTCCCAGGGTCGGGAGAGTTGGGTAAGGTCGCTGGTACGTTGGGCGCTGGTGGCCTGCCGGGGAAAAATCTCAGGTACATGATATAGGTTCCAACTTCTTTTATGACTGGTGCAGAACAGGAACTGCTAACCTGGACTCTCACTGGGACTCAGGTTCAGTCCCGATGCTAGTCAGAAATTTATTTTGTGAAACCACGTCCCTACGTGTTCATTTTCCACACTCACTCACACATACATACACATATATATATACATACATACACATATATATGCATACATATATATATATATATATATATATATATATATATATATATATATATATATATATATATATATATATATATATATATATATATATATATATATATATATATATATATATATATATATATATATAAGCTCTCGATACAATTCAGATAAATAATAAGTAAAACAAGTGGTTTAGATAAAACATGACTATAAAGGGATTAATTAAACATCCGATGGATCAAGAGAACATAGCAAATCATCAGAAAAATCTCCTTCCATCTTTTCATCATTTGCAGATCACCTCACATCCAGCAGATCCCCCTTTCTTTCAATTCCCCTTCAAAACATCTCGCCTCTCTTCGAAAATCCCGCAGCAGGAAATATGAACCCTTCGGTCCATTTATCAACGGCTATCTGTCCAAAATAATATATAACAACAAGGCGGAAGACCGAAACAATAAAGTTTGTGTCCTCTGTTTCGACGGGAACTGTCGTCTCCAGAGAAATCAGGGTTCCAGCCTAAGAAGCTTTATGACACTTCTTCTAAGTTTCTCCGAATATGACCAACGAGCGGTCTCTCGAGTGTTTAGGGATTCGTCTGCTATTTTCTACGTACTTTGCATATTTGTTTCATCCTCGAAAAACTCATTCTCAACTAAGTACTTCGGAGGGCAAGATGCAATTGCGATCTATGTTTTAACTGAAATTGAAATAAAATATATTCGGTAGTGAACAGAATAGTACAGACTATAAACTTGTGGCCAAAGCCCAAGCGCTGGGACCTATGAAGTCATTCAGCGCTGAAAAGCTCTGAAAGATTTAACTTGAGGAAAACCTAGCAGTTGCACTATGAATCAATAGTTAGGAGAGGGTGGAAAATTAGATTGAAGAAAGAGAATATGAACGGCGGTACAGCAAAAGGAATGAAGGGGGTTGCAGCTAGGGGCCGAAGGGACGCTGCAAAGAACCTTAAGTAATGCGTGCAGTGCACCGGATATGAATTATTTTAAAGACAATAGCAAAATTTTTGCACAAAATATCCTGTGTGTGCAGATGAAATATTCGTTTATTCTAACCTAAACAAACAGCGCCGTTCAGGACCACATGAATGAATGTCATTTGTTCAAAGTTTTCCATTACAATCTAACATTCTTCCTGTGAGACATATATTTAAACCCTGTCTGAGATTTAGTCAAGAACGGTCATATATTAGCCGTTGCACGTACCCATACACTGACATATATCAGTATAAAGTCATATCCACACGAGCTACGTACAAATTAGGTTATACCATTTAAGCATGAATAGAGATTTCCTGTAAACATCAACATGTAATTTATACCTACACATATTTGCATGCAGTCTGTACATTACACCTAACAAGCACGCAAATATACCTACATACATAAATACATAAATACAGACAGACAGTGCAAACACGAAGCCCCCGGAGGGTATAGTTCAAGTCACTCAAATTTTCAAAAGCTTTCGGCAACATAAAGAGAGAGAGAGAGAGAGAGAGAGAGAGAGCATATTTTGCCCTTTCAGAGTTAAAAGCCATAGGTGTGGATAAGCCAGTATCTTTCCATTTCGACCAGCATATGGAATTGTTTTGAAATGTAGAATTCAGAGGACATGAATTGCATTTTAGTCGGGAATTTTGGAATCCATGTCCCATGAACAATTAAACACCCGCCTCGGATAAAAGAATAGATTTCTGGCAACAAATATCAGCCGAGTTCATAATTGACCCTCTATCTTCCATGCAACTCTTTTTTTTTTTTTTTTTTTGGCGAAGTGTATGGATGGCATAACGCAATTTGGTGAGTGTGTTTATGTGTGGATGTATGTATTCGTATACATACACATACATACATTCATACATACACTGGTACACAAACACATACACACAAACACACATGCTCTCACACATGCATAAGCATGTAAGCATATATAAGAATATATAAAATTATATATATATATATATATATATATATATATATATATATATATATATATATATATATATATATATATATATACATATGGAGTATTTGTACATACATGCATACAGACACATACAAGCACACACACTCATATATATGAATGAATATATATATATATATATATATATATATATATATATATATATATATATATATATATATATATAATGCATGTCTGCGCCTCTGCTGTATGTATGTAAGTATACATTCATAAACACACACACACATATATATATATATACACGTGTGTGCCAGTATTTTACTTTAAAAGGCCTTTCACCATTTTGGGTTGGGTGGCAACAGGGAGGTAGTTCCTTCCGAATTCCCCACAAGCCTTAAGAGATGAGGGTGCAAACCCTACGCTCTTTTTTCGACATCTCGAGACTTGAAACCATTTTATGTCGGGTACACTGTGACGGGCGGTAAGGAGCGGTAAGACAGCTGTGCTAAGCAACTATTGTGCTCAGTAATCAACACATAAGTAAGTGTGGAAAAGGAACATATTTCTGACTCACATCGGGAAAGACAAGGGTGCCATCAACTGAACCACCAAATCACAAAAGAAGTAGGAACGTACGTACCACTATACCTAAGGCTTTAACCTGTTATGTTGTAATTGGTAGTGCCCTTGCCTTTCAACTGACAGACCTGGGTTCGATCCTGATGTGAGTCAACGAAATATATGTATACTGTATATATGTTACTTACACACACACACACAGATATATATATATATATATATATATATATATATATATATATATATATATATACTCTCTCTATATATATATATATGTATATATAATATTACACTCATCCAAAAATTCCCAGTAAATGTCTATACTTAATTTCGCCGGATGTAGATAATAAATAAATAAATATATAAATAAGCAAGAAATAAATAAATGAAAAATTGAATAAACTTTGATAAAATATAAAATCTAAGTAAAAATGCAAATGTAAAACTAAATAACATTTCAACTAAGATCAACAAATACCTCTCTCCCAGTCAGAACAGACATAACCATAATCCACCTACTCTCATATACTTGCAATACAAATGAAATAACACGAGGTACAAAATAAAATCATAGACCAATAAACATTATCCTCTAAGCCTACCCTTCACAAACTTTATAATGGGGACTCTTTGTAATTTCTTAAAAAAAGCGAGCGCTTTTTTTCCAGTGTTTCAGCACTGAAGGTAAGGCAGAATGGGGTGGAAGGTTTGGGCGGTGAAAGAGGAGACGACCTCGCAGAACCAGGAGGAAACAATTGTTAGGAGGGTCGAGCAGGTGGAAGGAGGGAATATGAAGGATGTGTAATACAAATAATATGGAACAGTTCTTTCTGGGGCCTCTAGAGGATCTTTGCATGAACTCTCTCTCAATACTCTCTCTCTCTCAGTGTTTTCTTAGCGAGGGACAGCCTAGAGTTTGAACAATATTTTTTTTTTTTTGTGCGTGATTCTGCGTATGTTTGCCTCTAGGGACAACTCTTTAGTCACCTGTCGTCAACCGAGCTCTTCTTGACCGTGACAATCCATCACGGACAAAATCATTTTAAAATGAAGACATCTTCCACGAACAAAATGTTTGTTGTTGGATAGATTATTCAGTGACAACGCTTTTAGCCATTCTTGAGTCTGCTCGTTTCAATAACACCTCTGAAAAGGTTACTGATGCTGCATAATAATTATAATTATGATGGAGAATACAATGAATATTTTCTTCACCACATCGTCATTTTTTTATATCCCTGATAATCATAATCAAATTACCAAATTATGAAAAATACAATATGTGTTTACAGTTATATATATATATATATATATATATACTCTCTATATATAATATATATATATATATATATACTCTCTCTCTCATATAATTTTGTCACTCACACACGTGATCGCACTACAGCATCCCAGCAAGTATAAGCCCATAATCACCACAATATCAAATTCACTATACCTTGTAGACAACCTAAACTTAAAGAGGAGTTACAACTGAAAAAGAAATCGCTTCCGTCCCCGGCAGATTCAGACCGTCAGCTGGTTTGAAGCAAGACCAGTACATGGATGTGTCTGGGGTGTGTTTGTGTGCTCTCGACAATGTTGATCAAAGAACAGAAACCTACACTTTCATTTATGGACACGCTGGTTAGGACAATTTTTTTCAGCAATACTCAGTCATTTGCTTAATCCTATTTACTCAAGTTTCTCTTTCCTGAAGAGCTCAGATCCCCTCAACCCTAATAAAAATCAGTATTTGCTAAAGTTTTGCATCCACAAATAATCCTAAAGGAAAAATAACAATTCCTTTTTGCATCTCTGTGTCTCTACACCCACCGCTTCGTATGCCTGTGTGACTCATTATATTTGCGGACCTCCGGACGTATATTCCCGAAAATTATGACCCGCTGCATTATGTAAGTGGGGTGTGACTAACTCTAATGAGGCAACGAATAGCTGGTTCTCTGTTAATTCACGTTTCGGATGAAGTATGAGCTTGATGATAATAATCATAATTACAATAATAACTATTAAGTGAAATCATATTTACTACAGATATTACGTGGCGAATGATAATAACAACAACAACAATAATAATAATAATAATAATAATAATAATAATAATAATAAAAATAACTAATTCGTTATACACGAAAGAAGGTGACTCACTCTCTTCTCTCTCTCTCTCTCTCTCTCTCTCTCTCTCTCTCTCTTTACAAGCACAAACTAATATAAAAATATCTCAGATACAGAGACATTTATATAACACATAACTGATGAACATTTCTAAAATGAACACACACATACATATTACATACACACACACACATATATAAATATAAATACATATATATATATATATATATATATATAATATATATATATATATATATATATATTATATATATATCACATATACTGTATATACATACATACATATGTACTGTACATACATCTATATATATATATATATATATATATATACTATTATATATACAGTTATATATATATATATATATATATATATATATTTATATAGGTATATATATATATTATGAGCAAACTGAGTAAACAGCAAAGGGAAAATCAGGAATAAATCTACTGCAAATATCAAAACGGCAAGCGAAGAAAAGAATTTAAGCCTTGTGGGGTGGGGGTGGGGAGGGGCGGATGCAGGAAGTTTTCCTCCCAGTCATGCAATCCACAATGAGTTTTCATTCTGTAGCCTTTTGAAAAACATGGATGTTTTAAAGATATTGCTTCGGACTTGAAGCCCGATAAATCACACCTGCAACACATAACCTTTCCTGGTATTAAGGGTGAAATTGCCGCGCGCCTGCAAGAGATTATCACCTTTGTGTTTACGACGTGTAAAGGTCAGAATGGCTGATGCCCTCCGCCGGCATATTGTCATAAAATGGCAATGTATTACGGAAAGCGATTCAATAAATTCGTTTCTGTTAGGCTGTTCCGCCCGCGACAAATTTCCTCTTCCCCTCTTTCATGTTTTACCTGTGCTTTCTCGGAGCGTGTCTTTTTAGTGGACAGGTTTCTTCGCTTCTTAACGTGTGTTTAGATCATTTGTTTTCTGTACATGTATATGTATGTATGTATGCGTGTGTGTATGTATATATATATATATATATATATATATATATATATATATACATATATATATATATATATATATATATATATATATATATATATATATAATATATATATATATATATGGCATATATATATCCAAGGGTTTATATATATTCATATCCAAAATATATATTATATATATATATATATATATATATATATTATATATTATATATATACATATATATACATATATACTTGCACATGTATATGTACATATATATATATATATATACAATACATAGTTATACCTACACTTGCCTTATCTCAAACAGTAGAAAAGCCATTGATTTTGGTAAATCAGGACTGTGCGGCTTCTTTCTCCTTTTCTCTGTCACCTTCATCTTCTCAGGCTGCTCTGCAATACTATGAAATCTATTTTCTCAATACAGGTAGCAACAACCGTTCCCTGTCTCCAAATACAATATCATCCTCCAGAATCACTACATAAGGCTTTAGGGATCTTGAAAATATGGCCTTTTCAAACATCTTTCAGACATATATATAATATTTTTATATATATATATATATATATATATATATATATATGTATATATATATATATATATTATATATATTTATATATATATACAGAACATGAGCAGTATGTGTATATATGTATAATATAAATAAAAAATTGTTTGATAAACATATATATTAAGTAACTAATTACTATTATTATTATTTTATTTTTATCATCATCATCATTATTACTAAAATTATTATTATTAAATTATTTTCTATCATCATCATTATTATTATTATTATTATCTGTTATTATTATTATTATTAGTTCCGGAAGGTTTTAGCTAGCCAGTTCTCAGCAAGTCTCTCTCTCAACCACCCCGAATGGGACACATACGACTGACTAACATCCAGGTAGAGAGAGAGAGAGAGAGAGAGAGAGAGAGAGAGAGAGAGAGAGAGAGAGAGATGAAGCCATTGCATCAACAAAAGAAAGATATGATAAACGTTGGGCGTAGTCCGTAATAAGGGAGGGCAAACTCCGTTTTGTTAAAACGAGAGCAAGAGAAATTGCCCAGGGGTATTCGGGCTATTTCTACTGAAGATGTGACCAGCTCTGTGTGTGTGTGCTGTGTGTGTGTGTGTGGGAATCTCTCTCTCAGACAGACACACAAGTACACAACTGCGCTGAACACACCTGGGATTCTTTCCACTTTTTCATCATCATCATCATCTCATTTCGCTTTGATGCGCGGCTTTCATGCAACATTTATACATCCCACAGCCTATTAGCATGCAGAATTCGCCGAGACTTTTGATTTTACCCCTCTCTCTTGCTTCATGGGCGTGGAAGAACCCAGTCGTGTTTTGGTCTCCTTACCATGGGGGAGTCACTTCAGCTTTCGCCTGGGCTAATCTAGGTAGGTAAATTTTCAGCTGGGCTAATCTCAGGTCTTTATCAACTTACTGGGCTAATCTAGGTAGGTGTCCCTTTCGTTGGGCTAATCTAGATGGGTGCCTTTCGCTGGGTTTTTATTAATTTTTATGGGAGAGAATGATGTCGCCCTTCGCTGGCTAAAATGATTTTCGCTGGGCTAATCTCAGGTTTTTATGAAGGGATAATCTAGGTATGGTGCCCCTTTCGCTGGGCTAATCTAGGTAGGTGTCCCTTTCGCTGGAGCCTTTAACCCTAAGGGTGTCCCTTTGTTGAAGCTAATCGAGGTAGGTGTCCCATTTGCTTGTTTCTAGGTAGTGTAACTTTTGGTGGGCTAATCTAGGTAGGTATCTCTCTCTGGCTCTCTAGGTAGGTGTGTCCTCTCTGGGCTAATCTCTAGGTCTCCCTTTCACTGGGCTCTCAGAGTAGGTGTCAAATACTAATCTCTGGCTAATCCAGGTGCAGGTTTCCATTTGCGTGGATGGCGTTAATCTAGGTAGTGTCCATTTCAGTGGAGGTTAATCAAGGTTGTGTCCATTTTAGAAGTAAATCTTTAGTTTCCCATTTTTCTGGGCTGCCAATCTAGGTAGGTGTCCATTTCGCTGGGCTAATCTAGGTAGGTGTCCATTTCGCTGGGCTAATCTAGGTAGGTGTACACTTTCGCTGGGCTAATCTAGGTAGGTGTCCCTTTCGCTGGGCTAATCTAGGCAGGTGTCCAAGTTAATCGGCTGGGCTAATCTTGGTAATATTCCATTTAGCTGGGGCTAACAATCCAGGTATAAAATTCGCTGGGCTCAATCTAGGTAGGTGTGTCCCTTTGCTGGGCTAATCTAGGCAGGTGTGTTTCAAGATAATCTAGGTAGGTGTCCCTTTCGCTGGGCTAATCTAGGTAGGTGTAACTTTTGCTGGGCTAATCTAGGTAGATGCCCCTTTCGCTGGGGCAATCTAGGAAGGTGCCCTTTCGCTATAGCTAATATATAGGTAGGTGTCCTTTATATTGGGCTAATCTAGGTAGGTGTCCTTTCTGCTGGGCAACCAAATCTAGAGTAGGTATACATTTTATAGCTAATCTAGGTAGGTGTAACTTTACGCTGGGGCTAATCTATAGGTGTCCTTTATATAGCTAATCTAGGCAGCCCTTATAACTGGTACAGAATGTGATTATGATGATAATCACGGTCATTCTACTTTCTGTACTGATCATATCATCTTTTACAACAAGTTCCTGGAAGTGAAAAGCTAACTCTTATATTTCTTGTACACACACATACACACACATATATATATATATATATATATATATATATATATATATATATTTTATATATTTTTACGTTTTTCAAATGGTTTTAGTTTGAAATATGCTCTGTGAGACAGGTAGCAACAATTTACGGTAATTTAGCCTTGTGATTCTGACACTTCGTGGGTACGGGAAAACGTAAAAAAGAGAAAACAAAGGAGAATTTCATATGAGCATAGGGCTCTGGTTACTGAGGAAATATTACGTAAAACACGTGGGCACATTTAAAGTAGTGTATTTACATAAATGACATTAGAGAACGGAAAGAGGAACTCAGTAGATTGAATGAAACTCAGAATTCAGACACAGCCCGAGTAAAGCTTCACGATAGGATCCCTCTGAAATGAGAGATATGCACATTATACGCCAGTAATGAAAATAGACAAAAAGAATAATGGTCGACGCTGCAACTGAGGGTGCCAAAGGAGTAATAAAGATTAATACTGCCGTGCAAGAGGCACACGGACGATAGACAAGGGGTGATTTCTGGCTTTCTCTTTGGCAAATATTTCGAGACAAAGCGTGACTGAAATGGGGCTCTTCCAGGGCACTTTACCTTAGCAGATTTTCGAGGGCGCGTAGAAGGCGGTCCGTGGATGACTTGCGATTTCGAGGACGAGTTTCTTCCACGTGGTGAGATGCAAGGCTTCCGTAAAGCGGCAAGGCGATGGGGACTCCTCGAAACTCAAGCAATGGCGTGTGGGCTCGAGAATACGGTCGAAGGACACGAGAGAAGTATACTTTGAAAGGGCCACGTGGTTAGGATGCAAGGCATCGATGGGGCCAGGTGTTGAGGACGTCTTCACAAGTTCCTCCATATCTTCCAGCCCGCGTGCTTGAGACCTCGTGGGCTTTTGCCTTTTATCCCCTCCTATGGGGCAGGGGGGCGTCCATCACAGATGCTTTGACTCATTGCACCTGTTGCCCTGCAGGGGAGGTTTTGGCCTGTAGGAGAAACGCCCAAGCCAGATTACTTTTGCCTCCGAAGGAAAGATCTTTATCAAAAATGGAGCGCCTTTAATCTTTTTAACCTTTGTTTTTAAGTCGATAGACAGATGGTCTATCGATCGGCCGACTGGCAGTAAATGAAACACAACAAATAACAAGGAGGGGAGGCAATTTGCTAGCGAATTTCTTGCTAATCATAATACCTCCCATACAAGATGATGTACATACCTCCTTCAGGTGTGTACATTGATATTCAGAACAGCGGCAAATGCTTACGTTACTCTACATTCTGCCTTGCAATGAACTTTACTCTAAAGGGTTTTATGAAGCTGTTGCGCAATAACACATTGGGACAATTTTCGTTAACAGAACGCAAAGTGGTTTAAACACTTGCAAAAAGAATAATTACTTTAGATTTGGTTACCCACTGGTAACTTTATAATGTGACTCAAACAATTGTGAATTATAGGACCAAGTATGAGGCTATGGCCAATAAATGAAAAAGATGGTTGTGTTTCAAGAATTAAAATACACGGTTACTTAATTTTAGATAAAATGCATGCAGTTAGTACAATCTGCCTTGGAAGAGGCTGTATGAAAAATGAAAAACAGCGTTTATTTTTGTAAATGGCTTATCCCTTTTACGCGATACTGTAATGACTATACATATTCGCGTGATAATTTATCTTCGTTTTAACGTACTTGCTTTAGCCGGCCCCACACGGAGTTTGACAGCCGTATGCGGGCGAGAGTATTCGAGGTTTTAATTCGCCAACCTTAAACTACGCTAATTTTATGCGTCCACTGCCTACTCAATGTTATGACAGGGCGAGCAGACAAAAGATGTGGGGTGGGACAAACAGAGATCTTGGAAGGAATGGAAGGAAAGGGATAATAATAACAAAGGAAAATTACCAAGACATTACGAATGAAAACTTGACCGCATATGAAAGGCGGAGACCACGTCCCTCAGAGCTTACAAAGGGCATTTAAATCACAAGGGCAAGAAGTCTATGACTCATGATTTTTAAAATAAAAGATAACTAAATGACTAAAAGAAGGTAAATGATATTGGCAGAAGAGCTAAGGGAAAAAGAGTAGAGGTTTTTATTGTGTTAGGCAGGAATTTATTTTCCTTTGCCTATAAATTCACGGCCGGACTATCACTTCAGTCCCATGAGAAAGTGCCCGAAGGCGCGACTCCTTCAGGAGGGGGCTGACACGCACGCCTGGTGCCAAGGTATGGCGCAAGGGCGTGCCACTTCTCCACTCTGTTATTCTTAATGATTTATACATTGTGTGGGAATGGTATCCCATTATTTAATTGCCTCTTGTGGTGAGTAATTTAAGGGAAGATTAATAGAAGGTGATAAGAGATAGAAGTTCTGAGGAACGGAAGAAGATAGAGGAGGGCTGACATCCCTTCTGGATTAGGGGTGCCAAGACCTTCGAAAATGAAATGGTGGCACAGGTGCCAGGGGGCTCTAGAGCTCTTTGTAAACTGCCTGGAAATGTCCCACGCCCGTGGTAATTTCGCCTCGAGCCTTTCTTAATGGGACAGTCGTCCTCGGCCGGGAACGGAGGCCCGCGACCGGAGGGCGGCACGGGTACCACCTGGGCCTGCTGATGCGACAGCTGGCGGGGAGGTGTTCCGATGCGGAGTTCACCATGATCCGTCGCGGCTCTTGTAGTTCATCGGCCAAGTGAGATGGCAGAATCTGACTTGCAATTGCGTCGGCGACGGGCTGAGGCAGAGGAGGCGGTCGGGGTGGCGTGGCGGCTCGCAGGTAAGCGATGACCAGCTCAGGTATGGGTTGCGAGGCCGCACCTGCAGGTGAGCTTCCCGCGGTGGTCGGGAGGAACCGTCTCTCTGACCGACGCTGGTAGCGGTGCCAGGCCGGGAAGAGAGGGGGTCTGAGTTGGATCCGTGAATGGAGATCGGCGTAACTCTGGCGCTGGCACTTAGGGGCAAGTCGAGGCGCTATCAGAGGTTTCTTGGGCTCGTCGGTCAGGACGGACGAGCTTGGCCCTGCTCGGGCATGCAAGTGGCACCATCGCAGGTGGCATCTCCTGAAGGAGATCTGATTGGGGCCCTGGCACTGGCACTGAGGCAGGGCCGGGCACTGGGGTGGATCGGGGAACCGATCGGGGGGCCACTGGCCATTGTACTCAGGTGGCACTGAGTGGGGACTGCACGTCCTTCTGGTACCCAGGGCGCCAGTCTTGGCTGAGGGAGAAGCGGGAGGATTACTCGCTGCCGCGGAATGATTCGGGAATAGCGGACCCCGGATTGTCGGGATTTCGGTGGGGACTGAAAGTCCTGTCCCAGGATGACGTCATAGCCTCCAGGAGATGGCTTGCTACTGCAAGATTGCAAATTTTGGATTGGTGAGTCTTGTGACTCTCAATTGGACCGTAGGGAGTATCATTTTGAACTGATTTTATTCCCTCGATCGTGACGAGTTTTTCGTCTATTGACGATAGCTCCGTAGGGAACTCTGTCCCTTCGGATGAGGAGATTTGTGCGCCCGAGTCCTCGAAAGCAGTGACTCGGCGCGCGGGCTCGCTACCTCGTGGAGGCCACGTATACAGGCCCTTCGGCGGGAGGGCCTAATGACTGGGGATCTGTGACGGCCAAGGCGACGGTGGAATGGTGATTTATTGTGCGTGGGCATTTCGCCCATGCGGGAGAATGGCATGAACCTTGCACGCCGTGCAAAGGTCTGGCTGAAATCTTTCGCGCTGCCTGTGGAGGGCGCAGGCGAGTGTTGTCGGTTTTCCGGGAGAGAGGAGCCGGTTTCTTGTTCCGGCACTGTTCGGGAGGAATGCCCCGTTTTCTTGCAATAATGGCAAGTTGGGGTTTGCCTGAGTTCCCATTTTTGTGGGAATTTGAACCTCCGAAGGACGGGGGACTTATCTTCCGCCCCATGGATCCCTCTTGAGGTGGTGAGTTTCCCATATGTCTGCTGTTCGGCAACACTCGGTGAGTGTTGCTGGGGCTTTTTCCACTATATGGTGGCGAGGGCAGAGGGCAGGGGCGTGGCAGGAAATGCTCGAATTTAAAACCGCTCCGAGTACCTCGGCGGTGTTGGGGCCCCTTCGGAACTGAGCCATTTGTCAACGCCCGCTCCGAATGGTGCGCCCAATCGGACCAAGTCTGGCCTGCTTCTCTGGGCTGCTCTCCAACGTCTCCTCCACCGCTCAGGGGGTAATCTCGTACGCCTTCGTAACTGCTTGGCGTACGGCTTCCCATTTCCCGATCGTCTGCGGGAAAGGCGTGGTAGGCAACGAGGGCCTTTCCGCCCAGGAATTTAGTGAGAACAAAGGAGAGTTCCGCGGGGAGAGATCGCAGCACTCAGGACTCGTTCGGCCCTTTCAAGCCATACTTCAGGGTTCGGACTCGGTCCATTTTGGCATGAACGAGTGAGCTTGGCTGAGGCACTCATCCCCGCGGCAGGGGGCGGGGTGGCGGGCTGTCGTTCTAGCATCTGGAGCTCGTGGGCGCGCTGTCGCTCTCGATCTTCCATTTCGTTCCTTCTCTTGGGCGATTCTGTCTCTCCTCTCATTGTTCTTGGGCAATTCTGTCTCTCTCCTCTCGTTGTTCTTGGGCAATTCGTTTCCTCTCTCTCTCTCTGCTTCGTTCTTTCTCCTTCTCCTGCTCTTGAGCGATTCGTTTGCTCCTCTCGTTGTTCTTGAGCTCGCTCTTCCCTCTCTCTCTGCATCGTTCTTTATCCCCTTCCTCCTGCTCTTGAGCCGATTCGAAATCCTTCACGTTTTGCTCTTCGCCTTGGCATCGTCCACTTGCTCTTGAATGGGTATCAGATCTTGTCCCCGATAGTCCCATGTCCTTCCCAGTCGGACATGCAGGAATCTGAAATCCTCGTTTTTGTTGGGCTCTGGTAGAAGGATCTCTTGAAATAATGGGGTATATGAAATGTCTGAGAGACTTTTTTGTTAAAATTGGATGTGTCTTGGAAAGACGGGGTTGTTCTTGGCGAACGAATTCTAATATGCGTCTCGGAAGACGTAGTTGGATTTTGTCACGGCAGACTTGGCCGGCTGTAGCGTGAAGTTAAGGAGTTGTTCTAACGAACTAGAATGATCAGTCCTGTAAGGGCTTAGATGTGTGTGAACTACACTATATAATGTCTCAAAAGGACTTAATTTTGGGTTCCCGCGGAATGAGAAATTCGCCACGTGCGACGTGGGATTTTTAGGAGTCTCTGAGGACTGGAATTTGGAGAATTCGCCCACGTGCGACGTAGAATAAATTTAGGAGCTCTGAGGACTGGAATTTGGAGAATTCTCGCCACGTGCGACGTAGAATTTTAGAGTCTCCGAGGACTGGAATTTGAGAAATTCTCGTGCGTGCGACGTAGAATTACAAGGTCTCTGAGGACTGGAATTTGGAGAAATTCTCGCCACGTGCGACGTAGAATTTAGGAGTCTCTGAGGACTGGAATTTGGAGAAATTCGCCACGTGCGACGTAGAATTTTAGGAGTCTCTGAGGACTGGAATTTTGGAGAAATTCTCGCCACGTGCGACGTAGAATTTTAGGAGTCACTTAGGACTTGGAATTTGTGGAATTTGGAGATTTTAGCCCACGTACGACGTAAATTTTAGGAGTCACTTAGGACTTGAATTACGATTCGTCCCTTAGGACTTAGAAATTACTAACGGGAAGGCAAAGAGAAATGAATGGGAAAAAAAATGCTACACACGCGGGCATGGGCGGGGTGGGGGGCAGGTCGTTTCACAACACCGGAGGTATTTTTTAGATTCTGGGTGAATGAACCCGTATATTTATATACCGTCTGGGATTCCGAGAATTTCCCAGTCGTCTGGAGTGGATAACAGTACAACGGCCTCAGTAATTTTCCCTATAAGCGGAGTTAAATTTCGCTTTCTCTAACACCTAACTCGAATTCTAACTACACTGAGAGAATTTCAGCAATGCAAGCTGACCCCGTCGTGTCCCACGTGGAATTTTATTCGCGCCTAAATAACAGTTCGCTAATTCGGAAATGCGAAGTAAAATTTATCACAGAGTGAATTTCTTTCGCACTATTCCTCGAAGGCAGAATATGGCAGGATTTTAACACAGAGGAATTTCGCATATTCCTCGAAGCAAAGGATAGTTAGCACTGGTTATTTCCTAACTACCTATCCTGAAGGCATGCATTAACGAATCTAATACGGCGGTTCTTTTCTCTCCAGTGATTACATGCAACCTTATTTCAAATTTCCTAGGAACAGTCACGATTGTAAAAAGGTTTTGCTAAGATTAACACGTACTTACGTGGAATTTTCTGATCTGTGTGCTGGTTTTACACAAAAGGTTCGTAATTGTCTCGTACCCAGCTTAGCTTTGCTAATAGCTGATCTGGCAAGTTGCAAATGCAATAAAGCAACACTGGGGAACTGCAACTGCAAATGAGATCTATGCCAGGTCGCCATTTATACGTTTTTCCGTGGTTTTAGGTTGAAATATGCTCTGTGGAGACAGGTAGCAACAATTTACGGTAATTTAGCCTTTGTGATTCTGACTTCGTGGGTACGGGAAAACGTAAAAAAAAGAAAACAAGGAGAATTTCATATGAGCACCGGGCTCTGGTTACTGAGGGAAATATTACGTAAAACACATGGGTACATTTAAAGTAGTGTATTTACATAAATGACATTAGTACAGGGAAAGAGGAACTCAGTAGATTGAATGAAACTGGGGAATTCCAGCCACAGCCTATAAGCTTCCACGATAGGATCCCCTCTGAAATGAGAGATATGCACATTATACGCCAGTAATGAAAATAGACAAAGATAATGAATTCGACTAACTGCACCGAGGGTGCCCAAAGGAGTAATAAAAAGACTAATACTGCCACTATGCAAGCAGGGCACGGACATTAGACAAGGGTGATTTCTGGCTCTCTTTGCAAATATTTCCCGAGACAAAAGCAAGATCAGAAATGGGGCTCTTCCGGGCACTTTACCCATAGATTTTCGGGCGCGTAGAAGGCAACCGTGGATGACCTACGATTTCCGAGGACGAGTTTCTTCCACGTGGTGAGATGCAGAGGCTTCCGTAAAGCGGCAAGCGATGGGACTCCTCGAAACTCCAAGCAATGGCAGGTGGGCCTGGAGGAATACGGTCGAAGGACACGGGAGAAGTATACTTTTGAAAGGGCCACGTGGATTTAGGATGCAAGGGCATCGATGGGGCCAGGTGTTGAGGACGTCTTCAAGTTCACTCCATATCTTCCAGCCAGCGCGTGCTTGAGACCTCGTGGGCTTTTGCCTTTATCCCCCTCCCATGGGGCAGGGGCGTCCATCACAGATGCTTTGACTCATTGCACTTGCTGCTCCGCAGGGGAGGTTGGCCTGTAGGAGAAACGCCCGCCAGATTACTTTTGCCTCGAAGGAAAGATCTTTATCAAAAATGAGCGCCTTTAATCTTTAACCTTGGTTTTAAGTCGATAGACAGATGGTCTATCGATGGCCGGCTGCGATAAAATGAAACACAACAACAACAAAGGAGGGGGAGGTAATTTGCTAGCGAATTTTGCTAATCATAATAATATATATATATATATATATATATATATACTAGCATGCGTGTGTGTGTGTGCGTGTATGCATATATACATAAATATGCATACATATATTTTTATAATTATATATGTATATATATATATATATATACATATGTACAGTATATACATATATATAAATATATTATATACCCATATAAAATTATATGTATGTACGTGTATATACATATATATATACAGTATATATATACATTATATACACACACACACACACACACACACACACACACACACACACATATATATATATATATATATATATATATATATATATATATATATATATATATATATATATATATATATATATATATATATATATATATATATATATATATATGCGTGTGTGTGTACACAATGAAACTGTGATACTTCATTAGCATATGCAATACGAAATGACTGGTCTAATTCCAATCGTCTCACTCCCATCATAATAGCTTTGCAGAAGCGCATAATTATTTGGCAACATTAAAGAACCCATTACTTTGCTATCATATTACCTCTGACCTCACTTTTTACGCTAATGTCATTTGTTTAGCTCAGCGAATTAGCTTATGAGCAACGGGAATTACTAAAAAAACTAAAAAAAGACAAAGAAATAGAAGAAAAGGAGAAATGGATGGTAAAAGATGAACAGGGACTAATGAATGTAACTCATGAAAAAGGTAATTACCTTCGGAACCTTGTTGAATGTTAATTTACTTAAAATGGAATTCATTATTTTTTAACATAATAAAAACAGCACATGAATAACTGTCTATGAAATAAGACAAAGAAAAAAATTATAAAACGAAATATATAGGTTTTTAATAAAGTTAAAAAAAAACATAGCTTACGGATGCCAGTTTACAGAATAAGACAAAAGAAAAAAAAAAGAGATGAATACCTTATATTAAAATCTTTATCACTCGATACAGAAATGCTGATTAAGGCAGGATTCACAAGTCCCCATGACTGAAACTTGTTTTAAAACTCATTCAATCACTTGTATACCCAAAATACATTATATATATCTCACCTGTATAATTCTAAAAATTAAACGCCTGAAACCTTCTTGGAGCACATTATGTCAACTCCTACATAGCACATTTCTCCCCTAAAACGCTCTCGAACATTTTATCACGAATGCGCTTATACCACACGTCAGCCCTCGAAACGTTTGTGAACCTCATTACAGCTAACTTAAACGTAGCATTTCTTCCTATGAAACGCTGTAAAAGCCACTATATCATTAGAGCTCTTACAGTACACTTCAACGCCTGAACGCTTGTGAAACTCACTGTACCTACTTTTACCCATCCCGGTCCAACTCCACAAACGTTGTAAAACGTATTATGTCACCCATATATTAACGACTGAAACGTTTCTGAAGCCCTTCATATCAGCTTGTAACACAATTCACACCTAAAACTTCTTACAATACTCATGGATTTATAATGCACGGCAACGTCTGAAACGCTTTTAAAGAAAATTATGTCAACTTCCACATAACACATTCGGCCCCTCTAACGTTGTAAAACATGTCTCTCTCGTACTTGCATTACATTTCAACCTCTGAATCGTTTGTGATGTATTTCTGTATCAACTATATACTAGCATAAATTGAATGGAAAATAGAATTTAGGCCAAAGGTCAAGCGCTGGGACCTATGAGGTCATTCAGTGCTGAGAGGGAAATTGAGAGTAAAAATGTCTGAAAGGTGTAACAGGAGGAAAACCTCGCGGTTGCACTATGGAATAATTATTAGGCGGATAGCAAGATGGAAGAAATAAAATATGAATGGAGGTAAAGTAAAAGAAATGGAAGGGGTTGCAGCTAAGTGCCGAAGGGACGCTGCAAAGAACCTTAAGTAATGCCTACAGCGCACCGCATGAGGTGCACTGACGACAATACCCCTCTACGGGGATGCTAGCATTAACATAGTCACATCACATGTACTAGGGCTATTTGGTGTTCTTGATGGGAGGCACTGGTAGAATGAATTCCCCATAGAAGCTTTCTATATTGATGGCTTCTTAGAAGGAGCTTATTTCTTCGTGGTAATATAAATCGGAAAATTACTATAGATATAGTAATTTCATAGCATTAAATCGACCTCTCGTGAAATAAACTGTTTAAACCAGCGGAGAAGCAAGATCTTGATGATACAGTTTATTATTATTATTATTATTATTATTATTATTATTATTATTATTATTATTATTATTATTATTATTATTATTATTATTATTATTATTATCCATACAAATCTCATAACAGCACGAGTCACCAAAATGGTGAAATCCACAATGGTGTAGGTGAAAATATATATATAAAAAAATATGTAAACAAAACGAGAGCTTTCGAGAACCTGCTCGATTCTCCTTGAGAAGGACCTCGGCGAGGTAACCCTCCGCCCCAGCTTACGAAAAATAAACGGACAGAGATAGATAAATGGACAGACAGACAGAAAGTCCAGTCAGACCAGGGGACTCGAGTAGAGGAAGAAAAAGTCCAGTCAGACCAGGGGACTCGAGTAGAGGAAGAAAAAGTCCAGTCAGACCAGGGGACTCGAGTAGACGAAGAAAAAGTCCAGTCAGACCAGGGGACTCGAGTAGACGAAGAAAAAGTCCAGTCAGACCAGGGGACTTGAGTAGAGGGAAGAAAATGTCCAGTCAGACCAGGACTCCTGTAGAGAGGGAAGAAAAAAAAAGCCCAGTCAGACAGGGGACTCCGAGAGCAGAGGAAGAAAGTCCCAGTCAGACCATGGGGACTCGAGTAGAGGGAAGAAAAAGTCCAGTCAGACCAGGGGACTCGAGAGTAGAGGAAGAAAAGTCCAGTCAGACCAAGGGACTCCCGGTAGAGGAGAAAAAAGTCAGTCAGACCAGGGGACTCTGAGTAGGGAAGAAAAAGTCCAGTCAGACCAGGGACTGAGTAGACGAAGAAATGCCCAGTCAGGACCAGGGGACTCAAGTAGAGGAAGAAAAGGTCCCAGTCAGACCCAGGGGACTCAAGTAGAGGAAAAAAAGTCCAGTCAGACCAGGGGACTCTGAGTAGGAAAGAAAAAGTCCAGTCAGACCAGAGACTGAGTAGACGAAGAAAAGTCCAGTCAGACCAGGGGACTCGAGTAGAGGAAGAAAATGTCCAGTCAGACCAGGGGACTCGAGCAGAGGAAGAAAAGGTCCAGTCAGACCAGGGGACTCGAGTAGAGGAAGAAAAAGTCCAGTCAGACCAGGGGACTCGAGTAGAGGAAGAAAAAGTCCAGTCAGACCAGGGGACTCGAGTAGACGAAGAAAAAGTCCAGTCAGACCAGGGGACTCGAGTAGAGGAAGAAAGTCCAGTCAGACCAAGGGACTGAGTAGAGGAAGAAAAAGTCCAGTCAGGACCAGGGGACTCTGAGCAGAGGAAGAAAAAGTCAGTCAGACCAGGGGACTTGAGTAGACGAAGAAAAGTCCTGTCAGAAAAGGGGGACTCGAGTAGGGGAAGAAAAAGTCAGTCAGACCAGGGGACTGAGCAGAGGAAGAAAAGTCCAGTCTGCACAGAGGACTGAGTAGAGGAAGAAAAAGTCCATTCAGACCAGGGACTCTGAGTAGAGGAAGAAAAAGTCCAGTCAGACCAGGGGACTCGAGTAGAGGAAGAAAAAGTCCAGTCAGACCAGGGGACTCGAGTAGAGGAAGAAAAAGTCCAGTCAGACCAAGGGACTCGAGTAGAGGAAGAAAAAGTCCAGTCAGACCAGGGGACTCGGTAAGACGAAGAAAGTCCCAGTCAGACCAAGGGACTGAGTAGAGGAAGAAAAAGTCCAGTCAGACCAGGGGACTGAGTATTTAAGAAAGTCCAGTCAGACCAGGGGACTCCGAGTAGGGAAGAAAGTCCAGTCAGACCAGGGACTCGAGTAAGTGAAGAAAAAGTCCAGTCAGACCAGGGGACTGAGCAGAGGAGAAAAGTCCAGTCAGACCAGGGGACTCGAGTAGACGAAGAAAAAGTCCAGTCAGACCAGGGGACTCGAGCAGTGGAAGAAAAAGTCCAGTCAGACCAGGGGACTCGAGTAGAGGAAGAAAAAGTCCAGTCAGACCAGGGGACTCGAGTAGAGGAAGAAAAAGTCCAGTCAGACCTGTGGGACTCAGTAGGAGGGAAGAAAAGTCCAGTCAGACCAGGGGACTGAGCAGAGAAAGAAAAGTCCAGTCAGACCAGGGGACTGAGTAGGGGAAAAAAGTCCAGTCAGACCACAGGGGGACTCGGAGTAGGGAAGAAAAAGTCCAGTCAGACCAGGGGACTCAGAGCAGAGGAAGAAAAGTCCAGTCAGACCAGGGACTCAGTAGAGGGAAGAAAAGTCCAGTCAGACCAGGGGACTGAGTAGAAGGAAGAAAAAAGTCCAGTCAGACCAGGGGGACTCGAGTAGAGGAAGAAAGTCCAGTCAGACCAGGGACTCGAGTAGAGGAAGAAAAGTTCAGTCCAGACCAGGGGACTTGAGTAGAGGAAGAAAAGTCCAGTCAGACCAAGGGGACTCGAGTAGGAGGAAGAAAAGTCCGAAAGTCAGACCAGGGGACTCCAGTAGAAGAAGAAAAAGTCCAGTGACCAAGGGACTCTGAGTAGAGGAAAGAAAAAGTCCAGTCAGACCAGGGGGACTCGAGTAGACGAAGAAAAAGTCCAGTCAGACCA
>NC_089796.1:69866362-69876362 GCF_040412425.1 Macrobrachium rosenbergii | reverse complement strand
TAATAATAATAATAATAATATGTATAATAATAATAATAATAATCAACTACACTCCACCGAATCTCAAGTTTTCACAAGTTATAATATTAATGACTAATTTATAAATGGTTTATTCGCAGAGTAGAAATAAACCGCTTTATGTCTAGTGGAAAATCATTGAAGTTTTTGAATAGCGTGTTTTACGGATAATAAGATGTTTGGGCTTGTTGATTATACTAGGGTCTCCTGACATATTTGTTAAGACATTCTGAAACTCCTTGGCAAAATTTCTTATAAAGAAAACTAAAAATGGCTGACACTGCCATAAGGAAATCTTAATTTATGATACATCTAAGCTCTAACTGACTTGAAACGATTTTTGTGAAGCAATGTATGTTTTTTTAGGAGAATTATGAGACACCAAGAGGTCATGATTATGATTCATTAAGTCATTGTACATATTTTGATGATAGAGGCCGAAAAGTGGCCCAAATTCTTAATCGAACTGTTTGCATGTTTTCATAGTAGTTACAAATTACATAATAATTGTTGATAGTTTGATGGTAGTGGCATACATTAAGTTCCTTGTCTGTATAACTTTGAACAGCCATCTGACAGGAGTGAAAGAGATGGGCATGGGTCTAGTTTTATGTGCACCAGCTTAGAAAAATAGTCATGACAGCTTGTCATGCTCCAGATGAAGCAGACTAGGCTGGTGACGCAAGAATTGTGTGTCAACGAGGGCCCATCAAGACATACATCCAGATGCAGACAAAAGATCAGAGTCCAAACTGAAAAAGCGGAGTCGTCGATCAGAAGATAATTCCTCATTTGGCCATCAGCCTGGTTTCCATTTGCGGTAAACATTGTCATCCAGAACGATGGCATCATATTTCTCGTAGAACATTGACGAGTGAAAAATCTGTGAAGTTGGTTTTGAAGCATTTGATGAAAAGCTATGAGGATGGCTGGCTAGTTAGCTTTCATGCAGATGCCAACTAACATAGAAAGCAATCATGTAACCATGGCTGAACATTGATGTGGATAGAGCTTTGTGGAGTAAGAAGTATGATCATGTTCCAGTATATGGAATCCATCTTTGATATATGGTAGAGTTTTGTGTCTGTCAGAAGGTCAGAGACATCAACATGCAGGATGTTGCTCAGGCATTGGTGTTAAAGCCTCTGCACCACCATCCTGTTTGACAAATCAGGCAAGATGAAGGATTGACCAAGCCATAGAAAAAGATTAGCCAGTTTGAAGGAACTAAGCTGACCAGGAAAGTTGAGCAGTCAGATGCGTTTGTCCACACCTGCAGAGTTATTGTTCTGGATGGATGCGCCATACTGTGAAACCTTCGCTGGCCAGCTCATGGTCTTGTGCAATCACCAATAAGCCAACTTACTACAAATTGCTCTGGTGTGGTCATTCGTGAGAAATGAATATTGACCTGCACAACTAGGGAATCACATAGTTCTACTGATGAGGTACTTTGTTTAAGAGTTCAGCCGCCCAGCTCAAAGGACATAGAAAAACTTGGGATTGCATGTGAAAATACTCGGGATTGATTCAGGTAGTGGGCTGACAATTTGATGCTAATATATTCTCTCTCCAAATGGATTAAATCAACCCATGCCTTGGCTCTCTCCTTGTCACACACAACCACAACCAGATAGTCAGACCACTCTCACAAGAGGAGCACAAGCTCAGGCGCCTGAAAAGGCAGAAATGTCTGAGAGTACAACTGATGAAGCCCCAATCCATGAGTTGTAACAGGCTCACTGCCGACACCCATGCAGGTCAGTGATGGACAAGTTCAGAGCGGCATGATCTTCGCACGACGCATGAAGAGGCTGATGTAATCATTGCACAGCAGGTCAATCTGGCTGAAACAGGGCACAGCAATATTTGGGTGGTGGCTGATGACAGATGCTTCTTTGTTACTTACTGCATTTTACAAGTAGAGACAGCTTACATGCAATCTAGCCATGATGGGGGACAAGTTTAGGAAGAAAATGCTGATATCAAAGCAACTGTTAAGGAGCATGAGGACACTATTGAAGATATCTTGCCAGCACATGTATTGTTCTGTGATACTGTGTCAGCATTGTGGGGCATAGGAAAGGAACTGCGTTCAATGTTCTCAAATCTGAAAGAAACACTTAACACAATTGGTATTACAACAGAGAATGAGGCCCTGTTATACTCCAGTAGTCTGTTGCCTTCATTGCATCATGCTATGGCCACCAGAATGAAACTGATATGACAGCCATGTTACCAGGTCTGGTTAGGTAAGACACAAACCATAGGCTAAACTCTGCTCCTGAATTGAGAGTTCTACCCCTACGAGTGAAGCTTTCTACAACATGTATTTAGAGCTCATTTCAAGCTGCCATATGGAGAGAAGTGCACTACAACCAGATCCACCTGCACTCAGTCCCCAAAGTATGGCTGGATGAAGAGTCCTACAGCCAACATATACTGGAGCGATCCTCTAAGATCAAAATGTGTCTGCTGTTGCACCTAATTATGTCCTAAAATGATCAAATGCGGATGTGACTCAACTTCCACAGCCCACTGTAGCTGTAGAACAGCCCAAGTCTCTTGCTCAGAATTTTGTGACTGCTATCTATCTGGTGACTGCAGAAACCTCAGACAGTCAGAATGACTTCAGTAAGCCAGGAAGATAATGAACTAAGTGAACCAGAAGATGACAATTGATTGCTTGTTTGCTTTTGTGCCTAAAGTTTAGAGGATTTAGAAATATGATTTGGCATAGATGAATTGATTTTTGTTAATGCAATTTGCTATGAGTGTATAATATAATTGCGTGCATATGTGCGGGTTCAACAACTTTGTTACAACTTTCAGATTATACCTTATTAAATTTCATAGATTGATTATTATGTTTCTGCTCAAAGTACTGAAATTGTTCAGCATAAATACTGCATCTTATGTGCTTGATAGAACAGGACTTGGTGCCTATAATAAAATACTTCATAATGCATTACATAAACTAAATATATTTGATGTTGCTGTCGCACACTATTGTTACCTGATGTTAATTATCAATGTATAATGCTGCAGTTTTGCTGTCTGTATTTTTTTCTTTTTTATTTTTATTTGTAGTTTTAATTAATGACCTCATTTTACAAATAAAATGTCTTCTTACCAGAAAATTGAAGTTAAATTTCCCAATGACATATTATACTGTGATTTAAGGCCTGTAAAATGTATCAATGTTCTCAGATGTATATAAAGAGATAAAATATGTCTAATTTGAGTATCTAGATGTCTTCTACCACCTCAAAAACATATATTTAACAAAAAATCAGGCTTTCATGACAATTAGAAGCTTAGATATCACAAATTTAAGATTTTCCTTATATGGTGTTTCACTATTTCCGAAATTTTGGCTATAAAATTTTTTGCCCATGGGTGTCAGAATGTCACCTGGTTGAACATGTCCAGGAGACCCTAGCACTATAATCAACAATAAAACATCTGTTATCAGACAAACAAGGTTTAATGGATTTCACTGACTATTATGTACACAAAAGGAGAGTACTATAAAAATGCCTGAGTAATCCTCTCGGTAAATGGAAAGTAATTCCGTGATAACTAAAGCGGAATTTTTCTTGAAGACATTTCTTTAGAATCGAGATAAGATTATATTTGCGGAATTTTACCAAATGCATATTTTTCACTGGGCATGAATGTATGATTTTCTTTAGTTAGAAATACGTAAAAAAAACTGTTCATGTCGTTTGAAAGTTAAATAAACGGAAAGCAGAGAAAATACGCCAAGCAAAAAAAAAAAAATACACACCGGGAATTTCATCTTCCTAAATGTTACAGAACGTATATTTTTCACAGGGCATGAGTGAATTATTTTTTTGAGTAAGAAATAAGCTTAAAAAAAGTTTCATCTCGTTTGAAGTTAAATGAACAGAAAGCGAGAGAAAGTACGCCAAGATAAAAAAAAAAAGATAATTTAATCTTCTTAAACGTTTCCTGAATGGTTTTTCACAGGGCGTGACGAATTATCTTTTTTTAAGCTAAAACCGAAGAAAAAACTTTTCATGTCGTTTGAAGGTTAAATGAGCAGAAAGCAGGGAAAGTACGCCAAGAAAAAAAAAAAAAAGGGAATTTAATCTCCCTAAACGTTTCAGTGGGTGTACGGAAGGGTCGTCCCTTGATTAGTATTACCAACATAAATATAAAAACTAATCTAACTTCTCCTGCTCTTTAAAGGTCGTATTCTACCAACGACCCCCACAAGACTCGGCGCGGCCCTTACAGGGGCAATGCGTCCTCCGAGAAAGAGCTCGACTTGGGCGGTCCTCCTGCACTTTGGGGGGGGGGGGAAACTTTGACCATTCTTCTTGCTGCCCGCTGGATGGAGAGACCCACCGCCGGCTCTTCAAAGGGCGCTTATCTCTCTCTCTCTCTCTCTCTCTCTCTCTCTCTCTCTCTCTCTCAGTTCTTCACTGGAGGCGTGGCTAGATCTCTTGGCTAGCACGCTGTTGGCCCAGCGTTCGAGTCTTCGACCGGCCAATGAAGAATTAGAGGAATTTATTTCTGGCGATAGAAATTCATTTCTCGTCATAATGTGGTTCGGATTCCACAATAAGCTGTAGATCCCTGTTAGGTAACCAGTTGGTCTTAGCCACGTAAATAAATCTAACCTTCGGGCCAGCCTTCAGTGAGAGCTGTTAATCAGCTCAGTGCTCTAGTTAAACTAAGATATACTTAACTCCTCTCTCTCTCTCTCTCTCTCTCCCCCCTAGTATTTTGTTCATTTAGGAGGTCTCTGCGCAGGTGGCTATTTTTCTCGTCGCTGGTAGAATTTTCCCCATAGGGCCTAGCCCTTTTCTCCACAGAACATATTCTTTTTGATGTTTTCAGCCCAATATACATATAAATGCTCAAGGAGCTTATGCCCCAAAGGCGCATAATTTCCTGGTGGTCACCCATCCATGAGCTGGAGGCGTTCGCTGTTTCTGGAGCATCGACATAACCAAGTTGCCTTCAATTGTCACACTGAATTCTTCAACAGGAACAAACGCCTTCGTTAGCACTACGCAAGAGTATGATTCCATTCTTTATACTGGCCGATAAATCTCTAGACAATAAAACAGCATATAAAACCATAGATTTTTTGGGTACAACAATAGTCTGCACGTAATAAACCATAAGTTTACTGCCGTCGTCAAGCCCGGGCAAGCCTCTCTAACCGATTTCTGAATCAGCATGCAAAATGAAGGAACCTGAGTTCGAGTTTCGAAGACGGAACGCAACGTCCCTACAGTATGGACTCGCTGTCTCAACGCTTTCGGAGATAATTTATTATGGTATATTAGAGAGAAGCATAATTAGTTACTCGTATAAAAATATTCACAAATGTATACGTATGCTCCGTTAAAATCCATTGTTCCTCTGTTTACTTACGCAGTGAATACGTTCACGATAGTTATACGACTGCGGTGGTTGCAGCTACGGTCCGCAAAAAACAAGTAAAAGTGCGCCGAAGTTTCTTTGGCACAAAAGAGTTTTCTGTACAGCGTACAATTCTGTATGAAACTTCCAGTCACGGCCCATGAAACTCAGCCAAGGTCCAGTGGTGGCCTGCGATGTTGGTACCTATAGCGGTGCCAAAAGCACGATTATGTCTAACTTTAAACTTAAATAAAATAAAAACTACTGAGGCTAGAAGGCTGCAATTTGGTATGTTGGATGACTGGAGGGTGGATGATTAACGTACCAATTTGCAGCCCTCTAGCCTCAGTAGTTTTTAAGATCTGAGGGCGGACAGAAAAGGTGCGGACAGACAGACAGAGCCGCCACAACAGTTTTCTTTTACAGAAAACTAAAAAGGGAAGAAGCTCTCTCTAAAAGCTCCTGTTCAAAACGGGAAGGCCAACCAATTTCAGCATCATCTTATTGAAGGAGAGAGGGGTCTAAAAAAAAAGAATAAAAAAAAAAATCTGTCATATCTACAGTTGCACAGAATATCAGCAGCTTAAGGGAGTCCCATTCTCGTTCAGTTTCCACCTAAACCAAGTCATGACACGTACTATATTTTCTGAATGAAACTATGATGACCGACTTTAAGGGACATCATTTTACACTAAGTACTCCTGCTAGATTAAACATAATATTCATTGGCTATCCCAGGTTTGCACCCCATGCTATTTCACTTTTGTCACGCGTAATTCCTAAAAAATTGTGCATATTTTTCCTCCGTACAGAAACCAAGTCTCCTCAAGAAATATTTTTGCGCCTCACCAAATGATGACTTAAATCGCATGTTTTTTTTTATATGAGAAAAAAAAAAATATGACTTTCATGGGGATTGTGCCCTATCTAAAAAAAATGATAATAATAAAAATAAAAAATGCATTTCCCAAGCCCTCAGAGATTTACTTAAACCCTCTTCACGACCATAAAAACGTAGCTTGTTGACAAACATCTTACGTATATCAATACTGGTGGCAAAACTGAGCTTAAGCATGTTTTGCCCCTTTGAATAATTACCTAACGTAACTTGAGCTACATCGACGTTTTGGGAACTTGGTATAAAATGCTGGCAACTTTGTGGAAAATGTTAGTTGGTCAGTGCAAAAATATCGGTTAATTAGTGCAGGAGTATGAGCTACTCAGTGTAAAAATTATTGGCTACTTGCTACAAAAATATCGGTTAATTAGTGCAGGAGTATTAGTTACTAACTGGAAAAAAATATTGGCTACTTGCTGCAAAATATATTGGTGGCTTGGTGCAAAAATATTGTTAACTTGGTGTACAAATACTGGCTGCTTGATGCAAGTTTTTGCTACTCGGAACAAAAAATATCGGCTATTTGGTGCCTAAAAACTTGGAATGTGGTTTAAAGTTTGATGACGTGGTGATAAAAGAAACCAAAAAGCTTTATTCAAGGGCTGCTTTCAGTCCCTGTAGTATTTTAAGAAATGTCTCTGAAATGGAAAGGAATATATAATTTACGCAAAAGGCTTAGCGCTGGGACCTATGAGGTCATTCAGCGATTGTTCCCTGAGAGTAGAAAGGTTTGAAACAGGAGGAAAATCTCGCCGTTGCACTACGAAGCAATTGTTAGGGGAGGGTGGAAAGAACAAGTTAAGAAAGAGCACATGAACAGAGGTACAGTAAAAAGAAGTAAAAGGGTTACACAGCTGGGGACCGCAAGGACGCTACGAAGAACCTTAAGGAATGCCTACAGAGCAACGCGTGAGGCGCACTGACAGCACTACCCGCTACATGGAGAAATGTATGTGAGCGCTCAATAACAGCTTCACATAGCAGCTTTAAGTGAGGGCAAAATAGTGCCCGTTTTTTATCGTCAGATGTAATTGTATTTCTGATACCTACAAGGACCTCTTAACTCCTCAATCTCTCACCCTTTTATGGATGCGTTTATCACTGCAAGCTTTGAATCCTTAAAAGAATCAGGTGAGGATGCCCTTTCTATTCAGAGTGGAATTCGATCCATCGAACTGTGGCAAAGCAGAGATTGCCACTTTGCCCTTTATGATACCAAGCTCATATGGGTTCAATGCATGTGATGGATAGTGATTTCTAAAATGGTGAGGAAATTGAAAAGTTAAAGAGGAAATTTTCTCTCTCTCTTTCTCTCTCTCTCTCTCTAATATATATATATGCAATGTACATATATTATGCGTTCTAACACTATGTATCATTCCCTCGTCAATGGCTTGGAAATAAAGTCGAAACCGTTCAGCACCTTCTAATCCGTCTCACATTTTTCACCTGTATATTATGTACATGTATACATATATTATATATATATATATATATATATATATATATATATATATATATATATATATATATATATATATATACGATCATACACTTTCTGGCTGTCTTTGAGAGGGTGGCGCCAGATTGCAGTCGAGTACTTTAATATAAATATATATATATATATATATATATATATATATATATATATATATATATATATATATATATATATATAAATATATATATATGCATATATATACTAAATACATATAGATGTATTTGTATATATATGTATAATATATATATATATATATATATATATATATATATATATATATATATATGTATATATATTTTTTTCTAGAGAGAGAGAGAGAGACAGACAGACAGACAGACAGACAGACAGAGAGAACATTTCGAACATTAGTGAAAGTGCATGAACGATCTCTCCACTGTGTACCTAATACTATGATAACTATTTTCCATCCATCAAATATGTTAATATTACCGTGCCTTCATTTCACTAAATGTTTGAAGTAGCAACTCCCCTTCATTTTTCTTTTAACGATCGCGTCATTTGCATTCACGAGCCACTTGGGAGAGTCAGGAAGCTACATTATCAAAGATGCCAAAAAAAAAAAAAACTTAAATAAAAATGAAAAAGTCACATTAACATTGCAAGTAGCTAATCACAGCTTTATGCAAAAGTGTTTGGCTACCGTAAATGCAAGCAGCGTTTGATAACGGCCAAGTGGGTTATGCTCATCCAATCAAAAAATAATTAACACGGGAACATTAGATCGACGAACAATATCTAATCCGGGGTGCTTTATTGACACATTTCGTTAATCGTTACGAGTGCCGGAGCGATCCATATTGGCCCCGTTCCGCGAAGCATAATATGTCATTACATCGGCGGTGAAGTTTATATTGGGGCCATCTAATTAATATGAGACACGCGCACACACACACACCACTCCTTGCTTCGTCCATCTTGAACTTTATTAAAGGAAAGCCAGGCCAGATTAGGGCTTTAATTTGTCCATATAACACACAGGCCCCTCGACATAATTCGCAAACTTGGCTCCAACTCCGGTACAGGTTTATTACTGTACCTCGCGCTCAAGGAATATTTTTCTCCAATTTATGTATTTAGGTCTATCTTAGCTTAGATTATCAAATTTGGATAACTTTTACGATACATTATAAGTTGGGTCCTGCTTCAACGTCCCGGTAATTTAATGGGAGGGCCAGGTGCGGAAAATCTTATATATAACGCCGAAGTTGGAGCTGAACCAAGGAATATTGATGAGTATTTAGCGAGTATTTATTTTAGCCCCGCCATCTTTTAACGAGTCTCGAACTTTATGCGTAAATTCGTTAGGGGGGAAAATGTATGAGGATGATCGGTTTAATACACTCCCGTACAGCATGTGTGTGTGTGTGTGTGTCACCTTTGTGTGTACCTTATTTGCGTGTGATCGGACGCACGTGCTCTGCAGTGTATATTGCTAACAGGATGTTCATTTTAATGTAGACTGTTTGAAGCAGTAGCTAATGCATACACACATAAACATTATATATATATATATATATATATATATATATATATATATATATATATATATATATATATATATATATATATATATATATGTGCTTGTGTATAGGTTACATTCAGGGTATAATATTTTTTTGATTCTCACACGTAGCCTATTCCT
Organism: Macrobrachium rosenbergii; assembly: GCF_040412425.1. Lineage (NCBI taxonomy): Eukaryota > Metazoa > Arthropoda > Malacostraca > Decapoda > Palaemonidae > Macrobrachium > Macrobrachium rosenbergii. The sequence goes on along the minus strand of NC_089796.1, from coordinate 69,866,882 downwards.
TAATAGGGGATGGTTCCAAAGAAAACGATAAAGCAATAATAATGATTACTATGAGATTCATGCTGTCAGCTTCTGGAACTGTGGACAAAACACTCTGACAGAAGCTATATATATATATTCTAGTTGATATAAACTTATAATGCAATAAAGATCTTTTGCACTGAAAGAAGCTGTGCATGTAACCTGTTACTGGGAAATATTTTGACGTGCATATTTCATTACTATTTTGAAGACAACCCTCACCCTATTAAGCCGAAAAATGACTGATGATGTTAATATGACAGGATTTTTTTTTTTTCTTGAAAACTGTATTGGGAAACCAAGACATTGTAAATATGTCAGCGGGTTAAAATAAGTTTCATTCGTTCTTAATTAGGAAGAAACACGAATTTTTGGTCAATACAAATCACGCATCAATATTCAAGACGCTTGCCGATTTTTCTTATCATAATTTGCTCGATGTTTGGCAAGAGAGAGAGAGAGAGAGAGAGAGAGAGAGAGAGAGAGAGAGAGAGAGAGA
>NC_089796.1:69848862-69861362 GCF_040412425.1 Macrobrachium rosenbergii | reverse complement strand
GTACAAGAAATGAATTATTATTGCAAACTATTTGACACATGGACGCACAGGAAAATGAATTATTATTGCAATCTATTTGACGCATGGAAGTACATGGAAAATGAATTAATATTGCAATCTATTTGACACATGGACGTACATGAAAATGAATTATTATTGCAATCTATCTGACGCATGGAGGTACGTGAAAATGAATTATTATTGCAAACTATTTGACACATGGACGTACAAGACAATGAATTATTATTGCAATCTATTTGACACATGGAAGTACATGGAAAATGAATTAATATTGTAATCTATTTGACACATGGACGTACATGAAAATGAATTATTATTGCAATCTATTTGACGCATGGGGTACATGAAAATGAATTATTATTGCAATCTATTTGACACATGGACGTACATGAAAATGAATTATTATTGCAAACCATTTGACACATGGACGCACAGGAAAATGAATCATTATTGCAATCTATTTGACAAAGAGACAAGATCGACTTCAAGTTTGTTGTTAACTTACTGAGCTTCAGTTTAACAGATTTTAAGAAGCGTGGTGCGGCCGGATAATATAAAGTATTCTGTTTTTAAGAGAGAGGTAAAATTTTAGAACTGGCCTTGGAACTTTTGAAAATACATTTGAACACATTTACAGCCCCCTCCCTCCGCCTTTTTTTTTTTTTTTTTTTTTTTTTAAGAAACTAGTGAGCAGCCCTCTGAGAAAAATCAATACCTAAGGCATTTGCACAAAAAGTACCTGTGAAAATTCCGTTTCTGTACCCATACATAATGAAATACACAGCATATACATATATAATAATATATATATATATATATATATATATATATATATATATATATATATATATATATATATATATACTATATATATATATATTACATAATTATATATATATGCATACAGTATATATGATTATATATGTACATATTCACAAATTAAATAAATTCATTATATATATATACAGTACCTATATATGTGTTGGTGTACACATCCTATATATATATATATATATATATATATATATATATATATATATATATATATATATATATATATATATATATATATATATATATATATATATATATATATATATATATGTGTGTGTGTGTGTGTGTGTGTGTGTGTGTACAAAATGCTTACCTTGAAACAAGATCCAAATAGATTTGGCCAATCTTATCCAATCTTTATCCCATATTATAGTAACCGCATACTGCTAAAATTAATAACACTGAACAATCACAGAAAGTCAAACAAACAGAATGAATCATATCTGATAAGAGGCAAACAGTGCTGTCTGAATCCATAAACAGCAAAAAAAATTTCAGAGTTCCCAAGATATAAAATGCCATGGCCGAGCCATTTCCTCTGCACGGTAAAACATTATTTCTTACATAAGGAACAACAAGAATCAATAATACCATTATACAACATTCAAAATACTGGCGAAATCTGAAGGAAAACATACACATGCCCATACGCTCACACACACATATATATATATATATATATATATATATATATATATATATATATATATATATATATATATATATATATATATATATATATATATATATATATATATATATATATATATATATATATATATATATATATATATATAAAACGAAGCACGTGAAACTTACGGAAATATAAACAGTCTAAAACTATCAGTATGCCCAAAATATCCTTGTAGGTTGGTTCCTTGTAGGTACTGAAGCAGCCAGGAGAAAACCGAAATTAGGTAACGTGGAGCATGCCTGAACTCAGACAAAAGATAAATTCCCTTGAAACACAGGATCATAGACAATCTAGCTTACTGTCTCAGCAACACCGTAACCTTGAAGGAGGCAAAACCTTTCAGTGATATACCCTACCCAAGTAGTAACTGGTGGAACTATGAAAAGGCAGTTGCCAATCTAGGACAAGTGCTCGGTCTTATCTAAGCCAACATTACCATTAGGCCTAATATTGAGACCCAGTCTGCCAATAAGACTTGTCGGTGGATCAGCAAGCACATTTTATTCAAGTCGCTGTTGAACTTCTTCAGCAACAATTGTAGAGCTGCAACAGCACCAGCTAAAAAAAAAAAAAAATTGTTGAAAGCACCAAATAGGACAAGTGCTCGGTCTTATCCGAGCCAATCGTACCACTAGGCCTAACACTGAGATCCAGTCTGCCAATGAGACTGGTCGGTGGATAGGCAAGTATATTCCAATCAAGCCATTTTTTTACCTCTTCAGCCACATGACAGAGCTGCAACAGCATCAGATAGAACAAAAACATTGCTGAAATCACCAAACAGGACTAGAGCTCGGTCCTGTGTGAGCCAACAGACAGTACCATTAGGCCTAACACAGAGACCCAAGCCGTTGTTGAACTTCTTCAGCCACATTGTAGAGCTGCAACAGCATTAGCTAAAAAAAAAAATGTTGAAAGCTCCAAATATCATCCCACCTGTATTCAGCATTAGTCACGCTGTTGATTAAATTGCTGACGGCGTGGATACAGATAAATTTCCCCCTCATGCCAGAAGTCAAGTCTTAAGGACGCCATGATCCCTGCCAACACCACTGCCAGCAACCCCAATTTGTATGTTCTTTCCTGTTCTCCCTTATTTCCTGAATATATTTTCAATAGCCAAGTTGTATTTAAAAAGCGAATTTTTATTATCCTTTACAATGACAATAATTTTCATTTAGTTGCTCCAATCCCAGTTTACTCTCTTGTTGTCTTGTCAAGGATACAGCTATTGAAATTCATACCTGATTACTCATGCAAACAAAAAGCTGTCGCAGCCACTGTTCAAGAATCAACAGAAATTTATTCTGCTGTTTGGAAAAGGGTAAGCGCGTAATAGTAATAAGTATATAATATTTGGGCCAGAAGCCATTCAGCGCTGCAAGGAAAACTGAGAGTATAGGTTTGGGAGGTGTAACAGGAGGATAACATCGCAGATGCACTTTAAAACAACTGTTAGGAGAGGGTTGAGGAAAGTAAGATAGAAGAAAGAGAATGTGAACGGAGGTACAGTAAAAAGAATGAAAGGGCTTGCGGCTTGGGGCAGAAGGGACGCTACAAAGAACCTTGAGTGATGCCTATAGTGCACCGCTGAGGTGCACTGACGGCACTGCCCCCGTAAAGGGAAAATGCCTAAATCCTTGGCTTATTCGGACTTTCCGCGGTGGTAATACATTAAAATTCGAGTTAATTACCCGCAGATAATCGTTATAGCATAAAGAAAAATATATGATAGCACATTCCCTTTTATAATCACGAAATAGCCACACAACTTCACTCTGGATATATGTATATGTATGTATGTATGTATGTATATATATATATATATATATATATATATATATATATATATATATATATATATAGATTCCGGATGCTTTAATTTTCATAGTAAACTAAAGCTTTCATAGACGTACAGTCTTCTTCTTCAGGTACCGATGCATCGGTACCAATAGCTGTTAGCGAGATGATCGGCTGCCTTTCGAAAACGTGTACTTTGTGAATAAAGGAATCTGGAATCTAAACCCATCCGTCCCTTTTACAACAATAACTTAGCAGTAACCAATCTAACAAAAAAAGAACCTGGGGTCAATTTTTATTTTTAATTACAATCACTTGGGCCTGAATAGTGGCGAGAACTTGAAGAATGGGTCAATTAGTCCGCCGTAATCAAAACGGACGTGGAAGAATGGACCCCATTAGCGTTAATTTGAATTTTGAGGTAGGGTTGGTTCTGATGGCAACAAGATCTTCTGTGATCATCGCGATTTTTTTTTTTGGGAGAGGGGAAAGGGTGTCTGGACGAACTTTACGTTTTTAGGATAATTTTCAAAGATGTTTTACTTTTTCCTCTCTTAAAAGAGCAGCACGTACGTGTATACACAAGCACGCATATATATATATATATATATATATATATATATATATATATATGTGTGTGTGTGTGTGTGTGTGTGTGTATAAAATATATATTTATAAATGTATATGTATATAACATATATACACATCATATATATATATATATATATATATATATATATATATATATATATATATATATATATATATATACATACATATACACACATACATACACAAACATGAAAGAGGGTGGCTAGAGTGAAAAAAGAAGAAAAGTCATCGTCACTTTCATACTTTAACTGCTGAATCATGGATGCCCCTCCAGTCTCCATACCCTCCCTGCACAGAAACTATCCACATCAGTAACAAGATTGCACGCCTACAAAGGAGTGTCATCAGCAGTACATTAAACCCCCATATCTCGCACACACTACAGCATTCTCGAGATACTGAGGCTTCTCCTTTTTAATAGCTCTTTCAAGTCATTTACCAAACTCTCTCTCTCTCTCTCTCTCTCTCTCTCTCTCTCTCTCTCTCTCTCTCTCTCTCTCTCTCTCTCTCTCCTACCGTTTCCACCAATCCCTCGTGACAATTCTCTCCGTCTCAAAAAACATGTTGAGTCATCCTTACATCTTGCAACGCTTTTTTTCCACTTCATCGTACCCCCAGATTTTTGTCTTACTCTCACGTCACAAATAATTATGAATAATTATAATTAAGGATTCCACGAACAGGCAGACACAAGAGCGGCAGCAAAACGTTCGGAGAACTCATTTAAAACTCGCTGGAAAATGTCGACGCGCGAATGATTATGGATTTACAAGGCGTATAAATCTTCTTTAGGCCACTGTGATTAAAGACTAAGGAATTAATCCAACTGCCGATTATTTTCGATATCTTTCCAAAGATTCATCTTAGAAGACTCATCTTTTTTCTTTCGGTTTCATTCATCATCCATACTTCTGTAACTGCACGGAATGGAATATAGAATTTAGACCAAAGCCCAAGGTCCTGGGACCTAAGAGATCATTCAGCGCTCAAAGGGAAATTGCGAGTGAAAAGGTTTTAAAGATGTAGCAGGAGGAGAACCTCGCAGCTGCACTATGAAACAACTGTAAAGAGAGTGTAGAAAGTAATATGGAAGAAAGAGAATAAGAATGGAGGTACAATAAAAGGAATGAAAGGGGTTACAGCTAGGGCTGACGGGATGTTGCTAACAACTTAAGTTAAGTATACCTTAGTTTAACCAGACCACTGAGCTGATTAACAGCTCTCCTAGGGCTGGCCCGAAGGATTAGAGTTACTTTTACGTGGCTAACAACCAATTGGTTACCTAGCAACGGGACCTACAGCTTATTGTGGACTCCGAACCACACTGTAGCGAGAATTGAATTTCTATCACCAGAAATAAATTCCTCTAATTCTTCATTGGCCGGTCGGAGAGTCGAACTCGGGCCTAGCAGAGTGCTAGCCGAGAACTCTACCGACATGTGCAACGAGGAACTGCGAAGAGCCTTAAGTAATGCCTAAAGTGCACCGTGTGAGGTGTAATGATGACACTATCCACCCACGGAGCATGAGTATTACCTACATCTATGAATCATTAGGGGAAAAAATGTTTTAAAAACTTACTGGCTCCCGTATGGGAGGAGCTGTTTATTTCGAGATTAACTACCATGTTCACCTGGGAACGAACTCCCTAACTTTCGAAAACGAGGCTGTTTTCAAGCTCTTAAACAGTGTTATCGGGAACAACGTACCAACAATTATTATTCCTGGCTCCTTTGGGCACTTACTTATTCAAGGGACGTCATATCGCATAATTTTGTGCAGCCGAGTCAAGGTGAAATACGCTGGATCAGAAATATGTTTTTTGCTCTTTACAGTTCTGCGAAAACTGGTATAATATGAAACCAGAATTAATGAGCTGGGCTTTCTGTTTCTTAACTTCGTAATGAAAACGGGATGTAAGTTAAATGAAAACGAGATGTAAGTTCAATGAAAACGGGATTTAAGTTGAGGAAAACGGGATGTAAATTCAATCAAAAAGGAGCGTAAATTCAGTCATTATCAAATGTATTTACGTGAAAGTAACTGGAAGATTTTCATGTTCAAATACACTCATTATCAAATTTATCTACGAGAAAATAGCTGAAAGGTTTTCGTAACCAATTTCACTCGTTATCAAATGTATTGACGAGAAAATAACTGGAAGATTTTCATGTTCAAATTCACTCATTATCAAATTTATCTACTAGAAAATAGCTGAAAGGTTTTCGTAGCCAATTTCACTCGTTATCAAATGTATTGACGAGAAAATAACTGGAAGATTCTGATTTCAAATACACTCATTGTCAAATTTATCTACGAGAAAATAGCTGAAAGGTTTTCGTAGCCAATTTCACTCGTTATCAAATGTATTGACGAGAAAATAACTGGAAGATTTTCATGTTCAGATTCACTCGTTATCAAATGTGTTGACGAGAAAATAGCAGGAAGATTTTCCTATCCAAAAGGCACAACCTCATGCACGTTGCCAGGCGAGTGTGCTTCACGATGGCAACGCATGAAAATAATTTTACTAATATGTGATTTCGACGCATTCAATAACGAGATATCATATAGAAATATTTCAAGGCATACATGAATTTATTATTCTGTCACGAAAGTACAAATTTTAAACTGGGAGGACATCGAATTCTTACGAATTATCAACAATAAGCATTGCGAATTTAGTAATGAAAATAATGAGGAATCTCACTATAACAGGCACTATAAGAATCATTAAAAAACAGGCACTGCAAGCATAATAATAAAAAAAAAGATGTACGAGAGGATACATGAAATAATTCCTTTCAAGAAAGTTGTCGAATACACAGTCAGGCCATCACAGGATTTCCAAAATTTCAGTGAGGGCTAATATAGAATGAACAAACTTTCAGTAAGGGCTAATATAAAATGAGCAAACTTCCAGTGATGGCTAATAGGAATGAGCACACTTTCAGTGAGAGCTACTATAGATCTCATAAACTTTCAGTGAGGGATAATATAGAATGAACAAACTTTCAGTGAGGGCTGATACAGAATTAACAAACTTTCAGTGAAGGATAATATAGAATGAACGAACTGTCAGTGAGGGCTGATATAAAATGGACAAATGCTCAGTGAAGGCTAACATAGAATGTATAAACTTTCATTGAGGGCTAATTTAAGAATAAGAACACTTTCAGTGAGGGCTAATATAGAATGAATCAACTTCAGAGCGATAATATAAAAATGAACACACTTCAGTGAGGGATACTATAGAATGAACAAACTTCTGTGACGGTTAATATAGAATGAACAAACTTCAGTGGGGGCTAACACAGAATGAACAAACTTTCAGTGAAGGCTAATGCAGAATGAACAACTTTCACTGTGGGCTAACACAGAATGAACAAACATTCAGTGAGGGATAATACAGAATGAACAAACTTTCACTGTGGGCTAATATAAAATGAACAAATTTCAGTGAGGGCTCATACAAAATGAACAAACATTCAGTGAGGGTTAATACAGAATGAAAAAAACATTCAGTGTGGGATAAAACACAATGAACAAATTTCAGAGATGGATAATATACAATGAGGGCTAATATTCAATGAACAAACTTTCTGTGAGGACTCATATAGAATGAACAAACTTTCAGTGAGAGCTAATATACAATGAACAAACATTCAGTGAGGGATAATAAAGAAAGAACAAATTTCAGTGGGGGCTAACACAGAATGAACAAACTTTCAGTGAGGGCTAATACAGAATGAACAAACTTTCAGTGAAGGTTAACACAGAATGAAGAGAACGAATCCATTTTAGCAAGGCCAGGTGTCCTATACAATCTAATTTCAACCTAATCAAATGGAAAAGAGAATGATAGTAAATCTCTGTACATGCGTCATTCATGTGATTTTTTTTTATGTAAAGTGTAAAGAACAGAACTAGGTGTCGTGCATGAATCAGTTCGTGTTATTACTTTTCTTGAGTAAGGCAGTGTTGGCAAATTTTGCTTTTGCTCTCTCTCTCTCTCTCTCTCTCTCTCTCTCTCTCTCTCTCTCTCTCTCTCTCTCTCTCTCTCTCTATATATATATATATATATATATATATATATATATATATATATATATATATATATATATATATATATATATATATATATATATATATATATATATATATATGTCTATATGTATATATATATATATATATATATATATATATATATATATATATATATATATATATATATATATATATATGACTATTTATCACATCACCGTGATTCATATACAATCAGAAAGCTACAAACGTCCTTTAATATCCAATTCATTCTACCTCAGAGTAATATATTTTCATATATATGTTACCGAAGGGGAATTTTAGTTGATAATAAGTCCACCGTCCTGGGGATCAGACCAGCGACGGACGAGGAATCAGGACTACAGTGACACACTCTCTGTGGCCGACCAGAGTGTGTCACTGTAGTCCTGATTCTCGTCCGTCGCTGGTTCGATCCCACGGGACGGTGGACTTATTATCAACTAAAAATTCCCCTTCGGTAACATATATATGAAAATATATTACTTCCGGAGGTAGAGTGAATTGATATTAAAGGACGTTTGTAGTTTCTGATTATATATATATATATATATATATATATATATATATATATATATATATATATATATATATATATATATATATTTTTCTAGTTCCTGTACATTAGTACACCTAAGCGTTCATCTGATCTTATGCGCTTGAATTCACTCATGTGCATTTTTCTAAAGTCAGGTATATACAAATTAAAATTCTAGATATATTTACTCGCATGTTTAATCTCACAAAAAAAAAAAAGCCACAAGCAACATTCATGCCGTCATTACATATTTCTTTCGAACGAATTTAACATGGAACTCGAAATGAAACGAACATATAATCATTTCCATCAACTGCGGGGGACGGCGTTGCAATCACATCCGGTTTTCCTCTTTCTCTATTACCCACAACGAAACTAATATTAATCACGTGCGTTCACACTCCCTCCCTCTGCCCCCCCCCCCAAAAAAAAAGAAAAAAAAAAGAGGAGGAATTCGTTCCGTGCATGCAATAGCACCACCGAACGTAATCAGTATTGGCAAGTAACAGGTATGGTGCAAATCATGTGGCTCCAGATTAAAAAGTGGTTTTGGGCACACGTTACTAGCGAGAGAGAGAGAGAGAGAGAGAGAGAGAGAGAGAGAGAGAGAGAGAGAGAGAGAGAGAGAGAGAGAGAGAGAGAGAGAGAATGTTGTCTAAGTTAGATCAAGTCACTCAGGATATTTATTTCTATTTTCATGATAACTCTCTCTCTCTCTCTCTCTCTCTCTCCATAAGAGTTAATATTTTCTGCTGATTTTGATATGAATACAGATAACGTCTAAGAGAGAGAGAGAGAGAGAGAGAGAGAGAGAGAGAGAGAGAGAGAGAGAGAGAGAGAGAGAGAGAGAGTGTGTTGTGTAAGTTTGTTCAAGTCACTCAGGATTTTTATTTTTATTTTCATGATACTCTCTCTCTCTCTCTTAGACGTTATCTGTATTCGTGTCAAAGTCAGCAGAAAATATTAGTATTTATTATAGTGTCCATTTTTTCTCTCTGTTATAATTGATTATATGTATGATATATATATATATATATATATATATATATATATATATATATATATATATATATATATATATATATATATATATATATATATATATATATATATATATATATATATATATATATATATATATATATATATATATATATATATATATATATATATATATATATATATATATACATATATATATATATATATATATATATATATATATATATATATATATATATATATATATATATATATATATATATATATATATATATATATATATATATATATATATATATATATATATATATATATATATATATATGAACACTGAAGCATACTTAGAAGTAATGGCTACACTATCTAGTAAATATGAATACTGGTTCATCCCGTCACAAAGGATTGGAAAAGAAGCCACTCCAGATACGTACAATAGCTCCTACAAGAACGATGAAAATCCCTTACTATTCTAAAGCTCCGCACACAGAGAGCAAATAAGGGAGACACTAAAAAAAAAAATAAAAAAAAAAACTTTGACGTGAAGCGTCTAGTACATGCTACAATTATTACCTATATAAAAGACAATTTTTTGAAGTCGATTTATTTTCTTCTAAGCGTGGCCCCTATAGCTGACGGGTCATAAGCTCCATTTAAGAAGGAAGGGATATAGAATTTAGGCCAAAGGCCAAACGCTGGGACCTATGATATCATTTAGCGTTGAAACGGAAATTGATAGTAGAAAGGTTTGAATGGTGTAGCAGGGGGGAAAACCTCGCAGTTGAACTATGAAACAATTGTTAGGAGAAGGTGGATAGCAAGATGGAAATGGAGGTACAGTAAAAGGAATGAAAGGAGTTGCAGCTAGGGGCCGAGGGGACGCTGCAAATAACCTTAAGTAATGCCTACAGTGCACCGCGTGAGGTGCACTGACGGCACTAACCCCCTACGGGTTAAGCTCAATTTAGCTCGCAAACAATTCCTAAGCAAGAAAATGAAGATCAACATAATTCGCTTGCTATATTACAAGTGTTACTAATGAGCAAAATTTCTTTGTTATTTATTATCATTCATTTTTGGACGAGCCAGATACACTCATTTATGTGCAAGCCCAAAGTGTTCATTCGTGGTTCATCGTGTGTATTCGTGTACGCGTGTATCTGATGATGCATTCAGGCAAGTGGTGTTAGCACATTTGTTTGCTGCGTGTGGAAGTTATATTCAGTTCTACAACTCTCATATATAATCGATTGACGGGATACTGACAGATTAAAAACATTTCATGTGCACAATCAAATCTCCTAATGACGACAAATATTAACAGCAAAATAATAATGTTTTTATTAATATAATCACTACTGGTATGATCACAATTCAAATTGAGCAAACTCCCACCTAGCTGAATTTTAAGTCACTGACTTGCAAAGCGAGCATATACAGAACGAAAAGAATAACAAGTAAATAAGAGGACATCAGTGAACAAATCCCGCACATTCAGATGGGAAGCAGCAACGCAAATCAGAACACTGGGACGAAGTAGAGGATTTTCCAATAGGGGATTTCAAACGAAAATCAATTCTGTGGTATTTGATAGATCGAGGCTTGGTCTTTAGACAGAGCTCCTAATAATTTCTTGATTCAAGTTTGTATCTTTAATTCCTTCTCTAGTTCCAAATTAAACTTTGTTTAATATCAGTTCAAGACGTCCACCAATACTGGCTCTGATCTCTCATTTTCTTTCGCATATGTAACACGTAAATAAAGGAATGGAAATAAAATTTACGCCAAAAGCCAAGCGCTGGGATTTATGAGGTCATTCTACGCTGAAGAGGAAATTGAGATTAATGGAAGTTTTAAAGGTTTAAAAGGATGAAAACTTCGGAACTGCCCCACGAATTATTGTTATAGAGGGCTGAGAAACGTAAGATGACAGAAAAAGAATGAAAGGGGTTGCAGCTAGGGGTTGAAGGATGCTGCCAAGAATCTAAAGTAATGCCTACAGTGCACACATGTGGTGCACAGACGGTACTACCCCCCACCACCTGCAGAAATAATACGTAAATGATGATCAACATACAAATACAACTTTACATACGTAACGCAATGCATTTCAGAAAAGGTGAGATGTACTGTAGTAGTAGGGAATTATACCACACGTCTCTCTTTGGCTACGATCACCCCCCAACTCCCACCCCCCAAACCACCCCCACCACCCATCTTTTCCCTTCCCTTCCCTTCCCCCCGACAACCTTTTATTCTTCTTGTGTAAAAGATATCTCAACCTGTAAGAAAACTGAAAGGAAAAATGCAAATGAGGTAATTAAAGTGAAAGTAGGGGCATATTCACGCTCCGTAGACTAAAGAACCCGCGACGCGATTCCCATATGCAATTAGTCGGTTCAAAACTCTTCCAAAAGAAGAAGAAGAAGAAGAAGAAGGAGAAGAAGAAGAAGGTAAAAATGGAGCTCATATTAGCCATCGTTAAAGTGCGCTTTAAAAACACAACTTTTTCCATTTGGGGGAAACCCATCCGGCAGATCGAGCCAGGTGAAAGAAAAGAAAAGAGAGAGAGAAAAAAAGTTGTAATATCGGACCCTCTATTTTTTCCCCGGCGGCAAAGAAAAAACTCTAATTGGTTGTTTACTTCATAAAGGAAGTTATATTAACACTTCCTCTGAGCGCGTCAAGTTTATGATTGGATGCCGAAGGTAGGAACGTGGGGACAACTTAAGGACTCCTGAAAGGATATTCTCACGGGAATGGCAGGGCGGTGGGGTCGGGGGGGGGATCCCAAGGCCAAGAGCAAGCGAGTAGGATTAACACTGGATTCTTAAAAAAAAAAAGTTTTCACTCTTAAATTACTTTCTTTCGGCTTCATTTGCCCTTAATTCCAACTCTTTGATCACTAAACAATGGGTA
>NC_089796.1:69843862-69846362 GCF_040412425.1 Macrobrachium rosenbergii | reverse complement strand
ATCCTAACTTAATCCCGCAATTCAAGGTATCTGAGTGTCGCTCATGAGCAGCAGAGGCAAGGGAAAGGCCACTGCATTATGCACAATGCCTTGAAAATTGTATATATGCATTCACAGTCAGTGCCAATGCCTTTCTATACCAAAGCAAGAGCTAGGGAGAATCAGGCAGTGGCTGCTGACGAATTTGCAGGCAGACCTGTGGGCTCCCCAGAACTGACCATACCTGGTTCATAAGGGGGCAAAGGTCGTGTTTGTCTCTGAAACCAATCAAGTCATGACCGTGGGTTGAACTTGGAACCACCACACTGTGAAGCCCAGGGGTAACCAACTGAACTACCGGGACCCATATTACATTGTAAGTCAGTCAGTAAGTATCTGCTTTAAATTAAGGATGATTCCTGATTGGATGCAAAGAGAATGGGCAGCAGTTTAGGACTTTCAATTTTCCATTTTTTTTATTTGGTTGGGATGACTGACTGATTTACCATTTGTTAGGGTACTGTCCTCTGTCATCTTGTTCAGTGACATGGTTGAAAGCTCAATTTGATACATTAATGTTCTCTTTGCTATTTTACCTTCTACATTTTTCGATTACAGGCACATTTTGGAAAAAAATATTTTTTAACAAAGGTGTCTTAAACATTTGTATCATTTTAAACCTATTTGGTACACTACCTTCACCTTACATTCTGCAAACGAAATCCCTATACAACTGTAGTTATTCAATGCAATGGAATGTATTACGCATTTTGTATTGGGAAGCATAAAAGTAGTAGCTGGGGTGAACGGTATGCAAAGTAAAATTTATGCCAAATTCCAAGCACTGGGACCTATGATGAGGTCATTTAGCGCTGAAAGAGAAATTGAGAGTTGAAAGGCTTGAAAGGTGTAGCCGGAGGAAACCTCAAAGTTGCACTATGAAAAAATTGGTAGGAGAGGGTGGGCAGTAAGATGGAAGGAAGAGAATATGAATGGCAGAATAGTAAAAAGAATGAAAGGAGTTGCAGCTAGGGGCCGAAGGGATGCTGCAAAGAACCTTAAGCAATACCTACAGTGCACTGCATAAGGCGCACTGACAGGCACTATCCCCCTATGGAGAGGAGTTGGTTTGAGTCGTGCACCCTCACCCTACGAGCAATTCCAGTTCACGGCTTGCAATTCGGATCAGTTTACGCCTTCTTTATCAATTCAACGAAACACTCCCAAGACTGTATAACTCTGGCAACTTTTCCTCGCCCTCTCTAACTTAATTGTATCACTCAGCTCTTCTCCAATTGATTGAAATTCAAGGGTTCTAATGATATTCACTTGATCACTCCAATCTCTGGTCCGGAATCGTTCCCACAACTGAGGCTTTCCCTCGTTTTCTTGCTAAGCGAGCCGCAGGAAGAGGATGAATGTAAAATATATCTAATTTGGTCCGAATTTCCCAGGGAGGTGAAAACGCTTTTAATGATACCACAGAGACTGCTATTGGCAGCCTCTGGCTGGAATGTTTCTCTTATTTGCGAGGCGTTTAAATTGTTTGTTTCCCTTTTCTTGTTCCCTAAGGGCTTGGGGTACAAGAGGATATTATAAGGTTACACAGCCCACTTTGAAAAATATGCTTGCATATATAGCACAAATGCTGAGAGCGATTCCATGCAGATCTCTTTTACATATTTTCTCTTCCCGCCTCTGTTCCTTTCCTGATGTTCCGTCTACCATCACTTCTACTTTACCGTTCCTTTTCTCTAAATTCCCGTAGTTTTCTTTAACCAACTTACGAATATACTGGCCACAACAGAACCAGTTAGGTCAGCGATTTCGGCTTTGTTGTTTGCAACGCTGCAGAACAACTGGACAGGTGGGGTGTGGGGGAGTTACGACAGGCGAAGATGGCCCCATGGGTAAGGTCTCAGTGGGTCATCAAATGATATGATGGGTTAAGTGGAGTGAAAAAGGATTATATGGAGGGCCGGGGAAGGGGGAGATGGTCAAAGTGTATTTTGGGGGAGAGGTCGAAGTATACTTTGAGCAAAAGTCAAGAGGAAAATAATGGAGTGGAAATTCCAAAAAAGAAGGAAAAAAAAGCACGCTTCTACCTCACAGTGGGAAAAAGATCTAGAAAAAGATCAGCTTGTTATTAATAACCTTTCATTCAGGCGTCATGCTGTCTATGGGGGGGGGGGGTGTTGTTCGTTGTAATGTATAAAAAATCGCGCTTTCAGAAGAACAGAATTATATGAATTATCTTCAATGTTCTTGACATGAAAAAGTAACTGAGTATAAACGTACAGAGGGGTTTGACGATGTTGACGGAAATTCCAGGTTTCGTTGAAAGATAGTTGCCGAAAAATAACACGTTCGGGAAACGGACCCAGTAAAATAACATGATGTATGGGAAACGGAGCCAGAAGAATAACATGACATTAGGGAAACTGATCCAGAAAAATTGCATGATTTTGGGGAAACGGGCCTAGAAAAATAACTTTACATTAGGCAGAAGATTCAGATTAAT